>NW_027138411.1:0-49730 GCF_035084215.1 Heptranchias perlo
GGTCTTCAATTTCTTATTAGCCCTTAATGGAAAATTAAGGGCACTCAGAGATTGATCAGATTACTGGTTTCTGAGCAATTAACATCGGTTTCCAATTAAAAGAATTGTGTACATTATAGCATCAATTAGCACAAGGTCAAAGCGTTCGTCACAAAAACTGCAAAAGGATAACATAAACTGTCCCACTTGGTTCACGAGGCATTCACTTGCAGCTACAGACAGCTGACGCGAGCAAATCTGAAGCGTATCCAGTGGTAGCAGGCTACAACATTAAAGGCCCAAGTTTCACCAAAGCACAGCTGTAAAGTACTGAACTAACGCTTTTATTGCTAGCGATTTGCACCCTTAAAAGTACAGTAAAAGTCTGCAAAATTCACTTGTTTAGAAATGGTGAAAGTAAAATCTAATTGTTAACAGCTGTAAGTCTACATGCCCAAGCATCTGCGGAAAAATAAGAAATACTTATTTTTATATATTTATTGTTTCCACTTTCTTTTTGTAAAAGGGAAAGAGGACCATCCAGCTTTCATTTGTATTAACTCTGCAGATTCACATTTTCCCTTCAAACAACTTCACTATTAAATACTATAAACTAAAATTAAAGAAAGAAGTTGGTTCTAATAAATTGGCTGTCTCGAGTTTCCTACTGTTTTCACCCCCAGGCAAAACATTTGGATGGTTTTCTTTGCATAAACTTGCAGCCAGGCTCAAGCAGTATCTTTGGTAAATTTCAAGGATTGTGGAAAAACCTGGTGCGAGATAGTTTATGTCTTTAGTCTTTAGTCTAACCATTCCCTGATTTCTGGTTTCACAGGCGTTTGAAACAAATACATTTTTATTCAGCATATAAAGCAGTGCGAGAGCGGAGCGGAGGCAAGGTATAAAGTGGCACGAGAACGGAGCGGAGTTCAAGTATGAGGCGGTGTGAGAGTGGAGTGGAGTCCCAGTATGAAGCAGAGAGTGGAAGCCCAGTACAAAGCAGTGAGAGAGCAGAGGTCCAGCATAAAGCAGTGTGAGAGCAGAGGCCCAGCATAAAGCAGTGAGAGAGCAGAGGCCCAGCATAAAGCAGTGAGAGAGCAGAGGCCCAGTACAAAGCAGTGAGAGAGCAGAGGCCCAGTATAAAGCAGTGAGAGAGCGGAGGCCCAGCATAAAGCAGTGAGAGAGCAGAGGCCCAGTACAAAGCAGTGTGAGAGCAGAGGCCCAGCATAAAGCAGTGAGACAGCAGAGGCCCAGCATAAAGCAGTGAGAGAGCAGAGGCCCAGTACAAAGCAGTGAGAGAGCAGAGGCCCAGCATAAAGCAGTGAGACAGCAGAGGCCCAGCATAAAGCAGTGAGAGAGCAGAGGCCCAGCATAAAGCAGTGAGAGAGCAGAGGTCCAGTACAAAGCAGTGAGAGAGCAGAGGCCCAGCATAAAGCAGTGAGAGAGCAGAGGCCCAGTATAAAGCAGTGAGACAGCAGAGGCCCAGCATAAAGCAGTGAGAGAGCAGAGGCCCAGCATAAAGCAGTGAGAGAGCAGAGGCCCAGCATAAAGCAGTGAGAGAGCAGAGGCCCAGTACAAAGCAGTGAGACAGCAGAGGCCCAGCATAAAGCAGTGAGAGAGCAGAGGCCCAGCATAAAGCAGTGAGAGAGCAGAGGCCCAGCATAAAGCAGTGAGAGAGCGGAGGCCCAGCATAAAGCAGTGTGAGAGCAGAGGCCCAGCATAAAGCAGTGTGAGAGCAGAGGCCCAGCATAAAGCAGTGAGACAGCAGAGGCCCAGCATAAAGCAGTGAGAGAGCGGAGGCCCAGTACAAAGCAGTGAGACAGCAGAGGCCCAGCATAAAGCAGTGAGAGAGCGGAGGCCCAGCATAAAGCAGTGAGACAGCAGAGGCCCAGCATAAAGCAGTGAGACAGCAGAGGCCCAGCATAAAGCAGTGAGAGAGCAGAGGCCCAGTATAAAGCAGTGAGACAGCAGAGGCCCAGCATAAAGCAGTGAGACAGCAGAGGCCCAGCATAAAGCAGTGAGAGAGCAGAGGTCCAGCATAAAGCAGTGAGAGCGCGGAGGCCCAGCATAAAGCAGTGAGACAGCAGAGGCCCAGCATAAAGCAGTGAGAGAGCAGAGGCCCAGTATAAAGCAGTGAGACAGCAGAGGCCCAGCATAAAGCAGTGAGACAGCAGAGGCCCAGCATAAAGCAGTGAGAGCGCGGAGGCCCAGCATAAAGCAGTGAGAGAGCAGAGGCCCAGCATAAAGCAGTGAGACAGCGGAGGCCCAGCATAAAGCAGTGAGAGAGCAGAGGCCCAGCATAAAGCAGTGAGAGAGCAGAGGCCCAGCATAAAGCAGTGTGAGAGCAGAGGCCCAGCATAAAGCAGTGAGAGAGCAGAGGCCCAGCATAAAGCAGTGAGAGAGCAGAGGCCCAGCATAAAGCAGTGAGAGAGCAGAGGCCCAGCATAAAGCAGTGAGACAGCAGAGGCCCAGTATAAAGCAGTGAGACAGCGGAGGCCCAGCATAAAGCAGTGAGAGAGCAGAGGTCCAGCATAAAGCAGTGAGAGCGCGGAGGCCCAGCATAAAGCAGTGAGAGAGCAGAGGCCCAGCATAAAGCAGTGAGACAGCGGAGGCCCAGCATAAAGCAGTGAGAGAGCGGAGGCCCAGCATAAAGCAGTGAGAGAGCGGAGGCCCAGCATAAAGCAGTGAGACAGCGGAGGCCCAGCATAAAGCAGTGAGACAGCGGAGGCCCAGCATAAAGCAGTGAGAGAGCAGAGGCCCAGCATAAAGCAGTGAGAGAGCGGAGGCCCAGCATAAAGCAGTGAGAGAGCGGAGGCCCAGCATAAAGCAGTGAGAGAGCGGAGGCCCAGCATAAAGCAGTGAGAGAGCGGAGGCCCAGCATAAAGCAGTGAGAGAGCGGAGGCCCAGCATAAAGCAGTGAGAGAGCGGAGGCCCAGCATAAAGCAGTGAGACAGCGGAGGCTCAGTATAAAGCAGTGAGAGAGCAGAGGCCCAGCATAAAGCAGTGAGAGAGCAGAGGCCCAGCATAAAGCAGTGAGAGAGCGGAGGCCCAGCATAAAGCAGTGAGAGAGCGGAGGCCCAGCATAAAGCAGTGAGAGAGCAGAGGCCCAGCATAAAGCAGTGAGAGAGCAGAGGCCCAGTACGAGGCGGTGTGAGAGCGGAGGCCAATTGTGAGAGCGCAGGCTCAGTATGAGGGGATGTGAGAGCGGAGGCCCGGTGTGTGAGGGAAAGCGGAGGCCCGGTGTGCGTGAGAGAGCGGAGGCCTCGGTGTGAGAGAGAGAGCGGAGGCTCCGGTGTGTGAGGGAGCTGAGGCCCCGGTGTGTGAGAGAGAGCGGAGGCCCCGGTGTGTGAGAGAGAGCGGAGGCCCCGGTGTGTGAGGGAGCTGAGGCCCCGGTGTGCGTGAGAGAGCGGAGGCCTCGGTGTGAGAGAGAGAGCGGAGGCCCCGGTGTGTGAGGGAGCTGAGGCCCCGGTGTGTGAGAGAGAGCGGAGGCCCCGGTGTGAGAGAGAGAGAGCGGAGGCCCCGGTGTGTGAGAGAGAGCGGAGGCCCCGGTGAGAGAGAGAGAGCGGAGGCCCCGGTGTGAGAGAGAGAGAGCGGAGGCCCCGGTGTGTGTGAGAGAGCGGAGCTGAGGCCCCGGTGTGTGAGAGAGAGAGCGGAGGCCCCGGTGTGAGAGAGAGAGAGCGGAGGCCCCGGTGTGAGAGAGAGAGCGGAGGCCCCGGTGTGAGAGAGAGAGCGGAGGCCCCGGTGTGAGAGAGAGAGCGGAGGCCCCGGTGTGAGAGAGAGAGCGGAGGCCCCGGTGTGAGAGAGAGAGAGCGGAGGCCCCGGTGTGTGAGAGAGAGCGGAGGCCCCGGTGTGAGAGAGAGAGCGGAGGCCCCGGTGTGAGAGAGAGAGCGGAGGCCCCGGTGTGTGGGAGAGAACGGAGGCCCCGGTGTGGGAGAGAGAGCGGAGGCCCCGGTGTGTGAGAGAGAGAGCGGAGGCCCCGGTGTGTGAGAGAGAGAGCGGAGGCCCCGGTGTGTGAGAGAGAGAGCGGAGGCCCCGGTGTGTGAGAGAGAGAGCGGAGGCCCCGGTGTGTGAGAGAGAGCGGAGGCCCCGGTGTGTGAGAGAGAGAGCGGAGGCCCCGGTGTGTGAGAGAGAGCGGAGGCCCCGGTGTGAGAGAGAGAGAGCGGAGGCCCCGGTGTGTGAGAGAGAGAGCGGAGGCCCCGGTGTGAGAGAGAGAGCGGAGGCCCCGGTGTGAGAGAGAGAGCGGAGGCCCCGGTGTGAGAGAGAGCGCGGAGGCCCCGGTGTGAGAGAGAGAGCGGAGGCCCCGGTGTGAGAGAGAGAGCGGAGGCCCCGGTGTGAGAGAGAGAGCGGAGGCCCCGTGTGGGAGAGAGAGAGCGGAGGCCCCGGTGTGTGAGAGAGAGAGCGGAGGCCCCGGTGTGAGAGAGAGAGCGGAGGCCCCGGTGTGAGAGAGAGAGCGGAGGCCCTGGTGTGTGAGAGAGAGCGGAGGCCCCGGTGTGTGAGAGAGAGCGGAGGCCCCGGTGTGTGGGAGAGAGCGGAGGCCCCGGTGTGTGGGAGAGAGAGAGCGGAGGCCCCGTGTGGGAGAGAGAGCGGAGGCCCCGGTGTGTGAGAGAGAGAGCGGAGGCCCCGGTGTGAGAGAGAGAGCGGAGGCCCCGGTGTGAGAGAGAGAGCGGAGGCCCCGGTGTGAGAGAGAGAGCGGAGGCCCCGGTGTGTGGGAGAGAGAGCGGAGGCCCCGGTGTGAGAGAGAGAGCGGAGGCCCCGGTGTGAGAGAGAGAGCGGAGGCCCCGGTGTGAGAGAGAGAGCGGAGGCCCCGGTGTGTGAGAGAGAGCGGAGGCCCCGGTGTGTGGGAGAGAGCGGAGGCCCCGGTGTGAGAGAGAGAGAGCGGAGGCCCCGGTGTGTGAGAGAGAGCGGAGGCCCCGGTGTGTGGGAGAGAGCGGAGGCCCCGGTGTGTGAGAGAGCTGAGCTGAGTGTCTGAAACAGACAGAAAAAAAATCAAAAAGTGACATCACAACAGAAGGAGTGGCGAGGTAAGTTACAGATAAGTATTTAGTTTATTGGTTAGTGTTTTTATTGGTTAGTGTTTTTATTGGTTCGTGTTTTAAGTGGTTCATGTTTTTTTAAGTGGTTAAAGTTTTAGTGTTTACTAAACAATTAAATTGCACACAGACTTTATAATGTTAATTGTAGTTGGTTATCATTGATTGTGAAATAACGATCTTAGAAAAGGGTAAATAAATAAAGAAATAATAAATAGGAGTTAAAGGGGTACTGAGGTAAAACATAAATGAGATAAGAGGTATATATATATGTATAATATAAGTAGACTGTAAATAGAATGGAGGGGCAGCTGAAACCCATTGCCTGCAATTCCTGTGCCATGTGGAAACTCCAGGACACCTCTGATGTCCTCGGTCACCATGTGTGCAGGAAGTGCCTCTCGTTGCCTGAGCTCGAGCTCAGAGTTTGTGAGCTTGAGGAATGGCTGGAATCACTGCACGGCATATGGGAGGCTGAGAATTTCCTGGATCGTACATTCCAGGAGGTGGTCACCCCACAGCCACAGAGAGCTCAGGACAGTAAGTGGGTGGCCATCCAGCAGGGTAGGGAGAGGCAGACAGTGCAGGAATCGTCTGGGAGTGTGTGTCGCTCACTAACTGGTTTTCAGTAATGAATATTGGTGAGGGTGACGACACCTCGAAGGAGTGCAGTCCAGAGCATGGCACCATGGGGCAAAGGACTGCACAGGGAGGCACAGCGAAGTGTAGGAATGCAGTTGTTTTAGGGGATTTAATAGTCAAGGAGACAGATAGGCGTTTCTGCAACCACTGACATGAGTCCCACATGTTGTGTTGCCTCCCTTGTGATGCCAGGGTAAGGACATTGCTGAGAGGGTGCAAAACATTATGAGGGGGAAAGGGGAACAGCCAGAAGTGCTCCATGTGGGAACCAATGACATAGGATGGAAAAGAGTTGAGGTCCTGCAGTCAGAGTTTCAGGAGCTAGGGAGGAAGTTACAAAGCAGGACCTCAAAGGTAGTAATCTCTGGATTACTCCCAGTGCCACGCACTAGTGAGTATAGAAATAGCAGGAGAAGACAGGTTAATGCGTGGCTGGAGAAATGGTGCAGGAGGGCGGGCTTCCCTTAGCCTTCCCTCATCCTATTGATCAAATAAACCATTATAGCACTGGAAAGGGATAAGTAGTTGAGGGGTCAAAGACTGAATCAATTTGGTTAGAATTAAGGAACAATAGAGAAGCTATTACACGACTGGGTGTATACTACAGGCCACCAAATAGTGGGAAGGAGATAGAGGAGCAAGTTTGCAGGCAAATTTCAGAACAATGCAAGAACTATAGAGTAGGATATTGGGGGACATCAATTATCCCAATATGGACTGGGATAATGACAGTGTAAAGGGCAAAGAAGGGGAGGAATTCCTGAAATGTGTATAAGGGAACTTTCTTGATCAGTGTGTTTCCAGCCCAACCAGGAAGGAAGCACTGGTGAATCTGTCATGGTTGAATAGCTGCCAGTGTGTGTGACCTGTGAGTTGTGAATGTGCGGCTTGCAACAGTGGTAACGTGTGAGGGTGAGAGGACGCATCTGATTGGAAGAGTTGAGTACTGATGGAGAGAGTTTGTTGGTATGTGGGCGATGTGGGGTGTAGTGCGTGGAGCAGTGGATGCGGCTAGTGGTGCAGTTGGTAGGAGATACCACTTAACAGCTGACCTCGCTCAACTTGACCACTTGTGTCAAATCATTGAATTTCTTCCTGCACTGCATCCATTTTCGAGGTGCTATGCGCCTGGCATTGACTTTGTCCCCCGTTGCCTCCCACTGCCTCGGGAGCATATATCTGGAGGACCTCTTGCCCCCTGCAGACATAGGATGCCCCTCCTTCTGTCCACCTCTTACACCAGGGCCTCTAGTGCATCATCAGAGAACCTTGGTGCACGCTCTCTCGCAGGCCTGGTACAAACTCAGATCGTCAGATTGGTGAGGTCTGGCATGCAGATTGGAGGATATAGGATTTAGTAGTGTGCAACCTTTATTCAATGTGTTAACATAACTCAACAGTTTGTAAACATAGGGACAGGACGTGCATCTGTGTTTTACGTGTGCGATGTCTGATCTCCGTTCAGACTCCATGCAGACCCGAATCTTATATTTTCCAAATAAGAGGTGCAGGCTGCCTTTAAGTGGTGCTGGCCACTCGCGCGATATCAGGGCCCCCCTGCTGGTGAGCAGCCACTCAACAGCGCAGCTAGGCCTGGCTGCTCGCAGGAATCAGTGGTGAGCAGTTGTTTTTCGGACTGGAGGGAGGTGTACAGTGGCGTTCCCCAGGGGTCGATGCAGGGACACTGCTTTTCTTGATATATATTAATGACTTGGACTTGGGTGGACAAGGCACAATTTCAAAATTTGCGGATGACACAAAACTTGGTAGTGAATGGTGAGGAGGATAGCGAGAGACTTCAAGAGGATATAGATACTCTGGTGGCATGGGTGGACACGTGGCAGATGAAGTTTAACGCAGAAAAATGGGACGTGATGCATTTCGGTAGGAAAAATGAGGAGAGGCAATATAAACTAGAGGGCACAATTCTAAAAGGGTTGGTGGAACAGGTGGTTTTGGGGGTGTATGTGCATAAATCATTGAAGGTGGCAGGGCAGGTTGAGAAAGCGGTTAAAAAAGCATGCGTGGTCCTGGGCTTTATAAATAGAGGCATAGAGTACAAAAGCAAGGAAATCGTGATGAACTTTATAAAACACTGGTTCGGCCACAACTGGAGTATTGTGTCCAGTTCTGGGCACCACACTTTAGGAAAGATGTGAAGGCCTTAGAGAGGGTGCAGAAGAGATTTACGAGAATGATTCCAGGAATGAGGGACTTTAGTTACATGGATAGACTGGAGAAGCTGGGGTTGTTCTCCTTGGAACAGAGAAGGTTGAGAGGAGATTTGATCGAGGTGTTCAAAATCATGAAGGGTCCAGACAGAGTGGATAGAGAGAAACTGTTCCCATTGGCGGAAGGGTCAAGAACCAGAGGGCATAGATTTAAGGTGATTGGCAAAAGAACCAAAGGTGATATGAGGAAAAACTTGTTTACACAGCGAGTGGTTCGGATCTGGAATGCACTGCCGGAGGGGGTGGTGGAAGCAGATTCAATCATGGCCTTCAAAAGGGAACTCTAAGTACTTGAAACAAAAAAATGTGCTGGGCTACAGGGATTGGGCAGGGCAGTGGGACTAGCTGGATTGCTTGTGCATAGAGCCGGCACGGACTCGATAGGCCGAATGGCCTCCTTCCATGCTGTAACCTTCTATGATTCTATGATCAGGATGGTATGTTGCCTCCCTGGTGCTAGGGTCAAGGATGTCACAGAGCGGCTGCAGGGCATTCTGGAGGGGGAGGGTGAACAGCCAGTAGTCGTGGTCCATATTGGTACCAACGACATAGGTAAAAAAAGGGATGGGGTCCTGCAAGGTGATTTTAAGGAGTTAGGAGATAAATTAAAAAGCAGGACTTCAAAGGTAGTAATCTCAGGATTACTACCGGTGCCACGTGCTAGTGAGTATAGGAACAGGAGAATAGACAGGATGAATGTGTGGCTGCAGGGATGGTGTAGGAGGGAGGGATTTAGATTCCTGGGACATTGGGACCGGTTCTGGGGAAGGTGGGACCTGTACAAACGTGACGGGTTACAGCCGAGCAGGACCGGGACCAATGTCCTTGCGGGGGTGTTTGCTAGTGCTGTTGGGGAAGGTTTAAACTAGAGTGGCAGGGGTTGGGAACCTGAGCGGGGAGTCAGAAGGGAATAAAGTTGAGAGCAGCAAGAGAGGGGAGGACCCAGGGGAAATCTACAATACAAATAGTACAAACAGTTGTTCAAGAACAAGTGGAAGGGAAAAGCATAGAGCAGCGGAAAGAAAGTGTACTTTAGGCACGACGGATAAAATAAAAACTAGAAGGCGTAAGGCGATTAACCTAGCATCAAAGCTGTGGCAGGGGGTTGGGAACCTGAGCAGGGAGACAGAGGAAAGCGTGTCAGGAAGGGACAGAAGGTATGGAGTAAAAGGTAAAGTGTTAAAAAAGGAAAAAGCAGGAACTAAGTGTCACAAAACATATTTGAAAGTTCTTTATCTGAATGCACGTAGCATTCGTAACAAAATAGACGAGTTAATGGCACAAATAACGACATATGGGTATGATCTTGTGGCCATTACAGAAACATGGCTGCAGGGTGACAACGACTGGGAATTAAATATGCCAGGGTATTTAACAATCAGGAAGGACAGGCAGGAAGGAAGGGGAGGTGGGGTGGCTATGTTAATAAAGGAAGGAATCACTGTAATACAGAGAAATGATATTGGGACAACGGATCAGGATAATGAAACAGTTTGGGTAGAGATAAGGAATAATAAGGGGAAAAAAACGAGTGGGCATAGTACATAGGCCTCCTAATAGTTGCAACTCTGCTGGAAGAAGTATTAATCAGGAAATAGTCGGGGCATGTAATAAGGGAACAGCTATAATTATGGGGGATTTTAACTATCATATTAACTGGACAAATCAAATTGGGCAGGGCAGCCTTGAGGAAGAGTTTATTGAGTGTATTAGGGATGGATTTCTTGAGCAGTATGTAACTGATCCTACAAGGGGGCAAGCAACCTTGGACCTGGTCCTGTGTAATGAGCCAGGATTAATTAATAATGTCCTAGTTAAGGATCCCCTTGGAATGAGTGACCATAACATGGTTACATTCCATATCCAATTAGAGGGTGAGAAGGTTAGTTCTCAAACAAGCGTACTGAGCTTGATTAAAGGAGACTATGATGGTACGAGAGCGGAATTGATTAAAGTGGACTGGGAAAATAGATTAAAGGGTAAGACGGTACATGAACAGTGGTGTTCATTTAAGGAGTTATTTTACAACTTTCAAAAAATATATATTCCACTGAGGAAAAAAGGGTGTAAAAGAAATGACAGCCATCCGTGGCTAAGTAAACAAATTAAGGATAGTATCCGACTAAAAACAAGGACATATAAGGTAGCCAAACTTAGTGGGAGGATAGAAGATTGGGAAGTCTTCAAAAGACAGCAAAAAGTAACAAAAGGATTGATTAAGAAAGGGAAGATAGATTATGAAAATAAATTAGCAAAAAATATAAAAACAGATAGCAAGAGTTTCTACAGTTATATAAAAAGAAAAAGGGTGGCTAAGGCAAACGTAGGTCCCTCAGAGGATGAGACTGGGAAATTAATGGTGGGAAACATGGAGATGGCAAAAATGCTGAACAAATATTTTGTTTCAGTCTTTACAGTAGAGGACACTAAGAACATCCCAACACTGGACAAACAGGGGGCTCTAGGGGGGGGGAGGAGCTAAATACGATTAAAATCACTAAGGAATTGGTACTCAGTAAAAATAATGGGACTCAAGGCGGATAAATCCCCTGGACCTGATGGCTTACATCCTAGGGTCTTGAGGGAAGTGGCAGTAGGGATTGTGGATGCTTTGGTAATAATTTTCCAAAATTCTCTGGACTCGGCAAAGGTCCCGGCAGATTGGAAAACTGCTAATGTAACACCCTTATTTAAAAAGGGTAGTAGGCAGAAGGCTGGAAATTATAGACCAGTTAGCCTAACATCTGTGGTGGGTAAAATTTTGGAGTCTATTATTAAGGAGACAGTCGCGGAACATTTGGATAAACATAATTTAATAGGACAAAGTCAGCATAGCTTTACGAAGGGGAAATCATGTCTGACAAATTTGCTTTAGTTCTTTGAGGACGTAACGTACAGGGTGGATAAAGGGGAACCAGTGGACGTAGTGTATTTAGACTTCCAGAAGGCATTCGACAAGGTGCCACATAAAAGATTATTGCTCAAGATAAAGAATCACTGGATTGGGGGTAATATTCTGGCATGGGTGGAGGATTGGTTCTCTAACAGGAAGCAGAGAGTTGGGATAAATGGTACATTCTCGGACTGGCAACCAGTAGCCAGTGGTGTTCCGCAGGGGTCGGTGCTGGGTCCCCAACTCTTTACAATCTATATTAACGATTTGGAGGAGGGGACCGAGTGTAATATATCAAAGTTTGCAGATGATACAAAGATGGGAGGGAAAGTAGAGAGTGAGGAGGACATAAAAAACCTACAAGGGGATATAGACAGGCTGGGTGAGTGGGCGGAGATTTGGCAGATGCAATACAATATTGGAAAATGTGAGGTTATGCACTTTGGCAGGAAAAATCAGAGAGCAAGTTATTATCTTAATGGCGAGAAACTGGAAAGTACTGCAGTACAAAGGGATCTGGGGGTCCTAGTGCAAGAAAATCAAAAAGTTAGTATGCAGGTGCAGCAGGTGATCAAGAAGGCCAACGGAATGTTGGCTTTTATTGCTAGGGGGATAGAATATAAAAACAGGGAGGTATTGCTGCAGTTATATAAGGTATTGGTGAGACCGCACCTGGAATACTGCATACAGTTTTGGTCTCCATACTTAAGAAAAGACATACTTGCTCTCGAGGCAGTACAAAGAAGGTTCACTCGGTTAATCCCGGGGATGAGGGGGCGGACATATGAGGAGAGGTTGAGTGGATTGGGACTCTACTCATTGGAGGTCAGAAGAATGAGAGGCGATCTTATTGAAACATCTCAGATTGTGAAGGGGCTTGATCGGGTGGATGCAGTAAGGATGTTCCCAAGGATGGGTGAAACTAGAACGAGGGGGCATAATCTTAGAATAAGGGGCTGCTCTTTCAAAACTGAGATGAGGAGAAACTCCTTCACTCAGAGGGTAGTAGGTCTGTGGAATTTGCTGCCCCAGGAAGCTGTGGAAGCTACATCATTAAATAAATTTAAAACAGAAATAGGCAGTTTCCTAGAAGTAAAGGGAATTAGGGGTTACGGGGAGTAGGCAGGAAATTGGACATGAATTTAGATTTGAGGTTAGGATCAGATCAGCCATGATCTTATTGAATGGCGGGGCAGGCTCGATGGGCCGATTGGCCTACTCCTGCTCCTATTTCTTATGTTCTTATGACCAGGCAGCATGAATCCCAGGTGCTGGGTTGATTGTGCACCGCCACCCCTGCGCCCGGATTCGGGGGTTATCGAATTTAACCCCCATAGTGTGGAAATGCATAATGTATAGCAGAAGTATATATATTACTCAGAGGTATCTGGAGAGGCAGAGCAGTCAGGCTAACAATTGGCCAACAATGATCTAAATGCATATAAGTTGAACTAAAAACTTGGCAGGGGGGGAACTAATCGACTATGGAGGGGAAGAAACTATTTGATTATACAATTGACCGTCCTATCTTGATAACTGTGAGCATCAAAAAGATTTTGGAATAAATAAACATGTATCATATCAAAAGACCTCAAGGCACACAACAAATTGTGAAGATAGAAACAGGAGTAGACCATTCAGCCCATCAAGCCTGTTCCATTCAATTAGGTCACGGCTGATCTGTACTTCAATTCCATTTACCCACCTTTGATCCATACCCCTTCCTACCCTTCCGTAACAAAAATCTATTATTTTCAGTCTTGAAAATTTTAATTGACCCAGTGTCCACAGCCTTTTCGGGGAGAGTTCCAGATTTCCACTACCCTTTGGGTGAAAAAGTGCTTCCCGATTTCACTCCTAAATCGCCTAGTTCTAATTTTAACATTATGCCCTGTTGGTCTAGATTCCCCACCAGAGGAAATAATTTCTCCACATCAACCGTGTCAAATCGTTTTGCTGTTTTAAACACCTCGCTAAGATCACCCTTCAACCTTCTAAACTCAAGGGAATAAAAGCCAAGTTTATGCAACCTGGCCTCATAATTTAACCCTTTAAGCTCTGGTGAATCATTCTGGTGAATCTGCGCTGTACCTCTTCCAAGGCCAATTAAGAGTCAACCACATTGATGTGGGACTCGTGTCTCATTTGGCCAGACCAGGTAAGGACAGCAGGTTTCCTTCCCGAAAGGGCATCCTAAAAGTTGGGCTTTTACAACAATCTGACAGCTTCATGGTCACTTTTACTGATACCAACTTGTTATTTCTATAGATTTTTAAAACTGAATTCAAATTCTCAAACTGCTATGGTGGAATTTAAACTCACATTCTCTGGATTATTAGTTCAGACCTCTGGATTACTAGTCCAGTAATGTAACTACTTCAAATCTCACCAAGGCAAGTTATAAAACTGAATTTACTAAATCTGTTAACTTGGGTATAACAGATTTATACCAGATACCAGAAAAAGTGACCATAGAAGCTGTCAGATGGTTGGAAAAACCCAAACTGGTTCAGTGCTATCCTTCAGGGAAGGGAATCTGCCACTCCAAACTGGTCTAGCCCACAAGGCTCTGGTCCCACTCTACGTGGTTGACTCAACATCACTCTGAAGCGGCCCAGCAAGTCACTCAGTTGTAAAGACAATCACCATCACACCACCACCAGGGCAACTCGGGATGGGCAACACGTGGACATTCCAAGAACAATTTTTTAAAAATCCAACCAGCTTTGATCACTACGCTAATAGCATACAAAGGTGGATGTTTTAACCCAGGAGGTGACATGTAGAGGCCAAGCTCTTCCCAGGGCAGAGAAAAAGGCAGAGAAGAGATCCATCATTTGGTTTACTAGCAGGATAGGCATTGGCCTGGGGGGGCTAAAGAAAGGTGGAGAATATAAAATGGGGACAAAGAGGGAGGTGAAGACTTTGTAGACTGCTAAAGGGAATGCAAAACAATTCTGCTTTAGGAGGGTGTATCACCTTAAGACTTAGAGCAAGATGGTGACAAGAGATTTTGAGAGAGATATTTTATATAAATACTGGTAACATTGCCATCAATTTCCATCAGTACACACAAAAACCAGAGTTAGAACTGACATATTTTGAAGAGGACAAATCTCTCACTTATTGCAGCAACACTGCGTCTGCAATTGAAGTTTTGCCATTGAGCCACATGGTGGAGAAAACAAATCAAAAGGGGACATGCACCTCATATTTGTCTTTCAAATCTCTGCCTGAAACCAAATATGTACTGAGATATACCGATATTTTATCAAATTAGGGCAATTAAAATAATGTTAAATATAAATCTACAACATTCCTAATACCACGTGAATTGGATTAAAATCAATTCAAAGGGTATTTGAGGAGCACATAAGTAACAGTTGAATGGAGACCGTCAGTGCTGCACGTGAAGAGCTGGTTAATAGTGAGTTTGAATGGATCTTTACAAGAGTTAACAAGAGTTACATGCACTGTACTGGTCTACGCTCACCTCCTGTGTAAACAGCAGCTGTGGTCATAGTCTTCCGAAATGGAGAAATTGCTTGCTTCTTCTCAACCTCCAGCTCAGACACCTTCTTTGGCTGCACCGGAGCACTTACTGGAATATTCTGCGGTGGAGGTGCTGGAAAGATCAGCTTCCCATCCTGTTAATGCAAGAGGAGTTGATGGATTAAAATAAGTACATATAGTTGTGGTTATAAACCACTTGGTACACAGCTAGTTAACCAATGCACAGGTGAGCCATGCAAAGCAAGACAGGCCCACGTTCAATCCCGGCCTGTGCCGAATTAGCTGATCTCAGCTGGGGTGGCAATAGAGGTCCTACAATTCACCTCGGGGCCCTGGGTTAGAAAGTGGTGGAGAGGAGGGAAATGGCGGCCAGGATTCCTGCTCCTGAACGCTCCCCTGCAGCCCCTGCTGAAAGTGTGCATGTGTGAATATCATGCAGGATCAGGATTAACTGTGATATCCCCAAGGCTGAATAGCCTGCTGGTGTTGCAAAGCTCATACATGAATAATGGTCAGTTGGGCAAGATATTGGAAGATGACTGGCACCTGTTAACTCTACTACAGCAAACAGTTCAACACACTCATGAGAGGAGGGGGAGCGACAAAACGGTAGGAGAAAAATAAATTCTATACTTAGGGGGTTTAGTGAAGCACTGGAGGCAAAATTCAACTCTGGCAGGGTGCAAAACGGGCAGCAATGGATTGACCATCCCATTATACACCCCACCTGATTTTCCTTTCCATTGAAGTTGAATTTTATCCCCACTGTTCCTTCATGGTAAGGATTAATAGTTAAAGCCAGTCAAAAAAAATACCCCCACTTTCCTTTTTGGAGGGTGGGCAGGGAGGGGAAAAAAAGAGACTTGATAAGGAAAATGATTATCATCAACATTGTGACCCTTAGATCAGATTACTATGTCCTCACAAATGAAAAAGCACAAAGGCAATAATAAATTCCAAGGCAAAATTTTGTCTTGGGTTCAATACTCTTGACATCTATTTAAAACTATCTGTTTCGACTCATGATTACAGAAAACACTGGTGTGCACAAGCCTACAATCTGAAATTGATGTGAGAATGTGCAGTTAAGGTTGGATGGATTCTGTCAGCATTCATCACTCACCTTCATTATCACAGTTCCTCGAACCACATGGTCCATTGTGCCGTAATTAAACTCGTCCTTCAAATCCAGGTAGAAGTTCTCTGGGTCGGGGCTGACGGCTTTCAACAGTTTAGTGATGTTGTTGGAGTACAATGTGCTAGACTGAGTAGCCAGTCGACTGGGAAGATCTGTGTAGCCGACGTGAGTCACCCCCTTAAAAAAAGAGAGAAAATTAATCTTTCTACTGAAACTACTTCCCACACTTTTGACAATCTGAAATCAAATGTAAAACTGAAGGAAAAGTCTTTTAGCATAACCCCAATGAGTTAGCAAACTGGACACAGTTCATTTTTTTAGCCAAACCAAAGCCCAAAGCTTAGAGCTAGAACAGAATTAACATGTGAAATCACTAAAGAACGGAAATACCTAAAGTGCACAACACATCAAACTACATTGCTAGGTCAGTTGAGTATTAAGTCAGAAGAGGTCACGCTAAAATGGCCCAGGTCAGTCCACTGGGAAGACTGGTGAAACTGGGGCTCTTTAGCCCCTTAAAGGGGCAACATAGTGGATCATAAATAAGCAGACAAGATATTGAACATCAAAGATAAAGTAAATCTAAAGCATTACTTCGACCCGAACCAAGGCACTAGAACAAGTGGGCAAAGGCTAAAACTGGGTACGGTCGGCAAGTTCTATACATAAGGAGTAATCAACACTTCAGAATTGTTCTCAGAGCAGGGTAGAGGAGATGCAAACCTTACAACATAAGGGGAATGCAAATCATTTTAATTGTACATTGTAAATTTAATATGGGCCGAAGGGCTCCTCCCTCAACTGTATTTATTTTGTGCTTTGTAACATAGTAACTCAAATTTTGTGTAATATAATCTTCAGTTGTTTATAGAATAGAAAACTACCATTATATTATCGAAGAGCATCTTAAAAAATCAAGTCTACTTGCTGGGGTTCCACACCCAATAAAGTCCATGCAGAATAGATGCAATCTAATTTTTCAAAGTACGAAAAAATGTTAAAATGAAAAACATTAAGACACAAAGTCAGTTTCCCAGGAAGAAGCTCCCACAACAATTGTTAGCTTTTACAAGATTATGATTTTTCAATCACTGTAAATAGTAACTGTTCATTAGTTGTGAGGAACTTTTAGTACAAAAAAAAACAAACATTCAGGAATTTAAACACCCATCGAAATATAAAGATACACAAATCACACCGGATAAACACACATGGTTGCCAAGAAATGCTATGCTTGGATCAAAACTTTATATTATTTGAGAGCAGTACATTAAATGATAAACATAGATTTGAATTAAACGTGTATTTACCTTCAGTCAGCTATGAACACAAGAACAGAATGGCAAAATAAGTTATTTATTATAAGTCATTATATTAGGAATATTGAATTTACACAAAAAGTGTTGGGACTCCACAAATAAAATCCCAATTAAAATGTAACCTCTGTACCGTGGGCTTATGTTGAAGGAACACCCACTTCAAATTCCATACCTTGTGTATATAAAGCTCCCCGGGTTTAGTGGTTTCAATGTTCCCACCAGTTTCAGAAGCCAGATCCACAACAACAGATCCATCCTTCATCGACTCAACCATTTCCTTGGTGATCAATATAGGAGCTTTCTTGCCTGCAGAAATACCGAACTAGATTTTAAAACTGGATGAAAGTTTTCACTCAGAGCTCTGCAATCGGTTCCGGTCACAATTACTATATGAATTATGTTGTACATGTGTGACAATACCCAGTGTAAAACAAAATGTCCTAAAGCTGGTTCTTGATTGCAAGTTACCGCATTACTGAACTTTATCACAACATGATCCTGGGTTATTTTACAAACTAAAAAATAGCATTTAGCAATATTAGTAATCATAAAGGAAATTAAGAACCAACCTAAATAATGAACAAGGTATTTTATCACTATCTTCTGGCACACTAATAATCAGCTGTGACATAAAATCACAACAACAACTTGCATTTTTGTAGCGCCTTAACGTAGTAAAATGTCCGAATGCACTTCACAGGAGCATTATCAAACAAAATTTGACACGAGCCACATAAGGAGAGTTTAGGATAGGTGGTCAAAGAGCTATGTTTTAAAGAGCATCTTAAAGGAGGCAGAGAGGTTTGGGGAGGGAATTCTCAAGCTTAGGGCCTAGGCAGCCAAAGGCACGGCCACCAATGCAGCATAGTTTTGGATGAGATCAAGTTTACGGAGGGTGCAAGACAGGAGGCCGACCAGGAGGGGATTTGAATAGTCAAGTCTAGAGGTAACAAAGGCATGGATGAGGGTTTCAGTAGCAGATGAGCTGAGGCAGGGGCGGAGACAGGCGATGATACGGAGGTGGAAGCGGGCGGCCTTGGTGATACAGCGGATATGGGGTTGGAAGCTCCTGAGGGTCAAATACGACGTCAAGGTTGTGAATGGTCTGGTAGAGCCTCAGATAGTTGCCAGAGAGACGGATGGAGCGGGTGGTCAGGGATCGGAGTTTGTGGCGGGGACCGAAGACACTGGCTTCGGTCGTCCTAATATTTAGTTAGTGGAAATTTCTGCTCATCCAGCACTGGATGTCGGACAAGCAGCCAGATAAAATCAGAGATGTTGAAGGGGTCAAGAAAGGTGGTAGTGAGGTAGAGCTGGGTATCATCAGCGTACATGTGGAACTTGATGTGTTTTCGGATGATGTCGTCGAGGGACAGCATCTAGATGAGAAATAGGTTAATGACGTACTTAGCAAACAAGCAGAATGGAGAGGTTTTTTTTAAACAAATGAAATCTTAATATGACTCTCTTTTAGTATTACTTAGAGAAACAAGCAAACTACACAATTATAGCCCAACACTTACAGCACTTGAAGTGAACATTAAGAAGATAATAGTCAATTTCTACAACACTATTTCTTTTCTAGAAACCTTCGTATGGAGAGGAACATCTATAGAAATTCAGACTAAGTTGATTCCCAGCAGAAATGTTGGTTTTGTAATTTTATTTTTTGTGCAAATCCAACTGTTCTTCATTTTATTTGTAATCATTTGCTCAGGTGATATGAACATACAAAAATGAAGGACAGGAAAGATCACTCTACCATACACATGGCTTAGGTTATAGGACACAAGGCCAAAATAATACGGCATGGAATGGTATAGAAATAGTAAGGTGGGTGAATCTGGTAGCAAATTCATTTACTGCACCGTGGAGTAGTAGCATATGATTTACCCACAGCTCATCGCAATGTAAGTTCCGAATCTCAGCACAGTAGAATTCACACACAACCAAGCACAGATGAGTCATTTTACTAAAGGAGTAAACATTTTTTTTTAAAAACCTGCAAATCAACCAACAGTATTTTCATATAACCTGTTCTAGCTCTACACTCGTCCATCTGTCAAAGGTGTCACTGCTAGGTAAGGAATTCCAAGATTTTGATCCAGCAATGGTGAAGGAGCAGCAGCATATGAACCAAATCAGGGATGGTGTGCAACTTGGACAGGAACGTACAAGTGATGGTGTTTTCATGACATTGCTGCTCGTATCCTTCTTAGTGGTGGAGGTTGCAGGGCTGGGAGGTGCTAACAAAGTAAGCTGGTAAGTTGCTGTAGTGCATCCTGTAGATAGGACATACTCCAGTCAGTGTGGCGGTGGTGGAGCGGATGAATAGTAAGTCCAGTGGCAGGGGTGCCGATCAAGTGAACTTCTTTATCCTGGATGGTGTAGAGCTTCTCAAGTGCTATTGCAGCTGCACCCATCCAGGTGAGCGAAGAGTATTCCATCACACTCCTGACTTGAACTTTGTAGATGGTGGAGAGGTTTTGAGGAATCAGGAGGTGAGCCACTCATTGCAGAGTACTGAGCCTCAGCCCTTGCTCTTGTCGCCCTGTTGTTGATACAACTGGTCCAGTTAAGCTTCTGGTCAATGGTGACTTCCAGGTTGGTGATGGAGGTGGATGTGGTGAAGGTGGTACCATTGAAGGTCAGGGAGAGGTAGTTGACTTTGCTTGTTGGAGATGGTCATTACCTGACACTTTTGTGTGCGAATATTATCAGCCAATTATCAGCCCAAGCCTGGTTGTTTTTCAAGTCCGACTATAGGCGGGCATGGGCTGCTTTATTATCGGAGGAGTCGTGAATGGAGCTGAACACTGTGGAATCATCAGCGAACAGCCTTATGATTGAGGGACGGTAATTGATGAAGCAGTTTGAAGATGGCCGGGCCACGAAATCATCCCTGAAGAATTCCTGCAGCAATGTCCTGGGGTTACTCTGATTGACCTCCAATAACAATCACACAATGTTGAACCTTAATCCTGTTTCCCATTCAAAGGCAGGAGCATTCTGACAGAATAACACTACTTCAGTAAATAAGACTGTCTCAGATAGCCTGAAGCTGATAGCCTATACAAACACACATCCTATACAAGCATAACTAGAATTCCTCTGAAATCATAGAATGGATACAGCACAGAAGGAGGCCATTTGGCCCATTAAGCCCGTGCCGGCTCTTTGTAAGAGCAATACAGTTAGTCTCATTACCCCTCTCTTTCCCCATAGCCCTGAAAATCTTTTCCCTTCAAGTATTTATCCAATTCCCTTTTGAAAGCCACGAATGAATCTGCTTCCACCACCCTTTCAAGCAGCGCATTCCAGATCATAACTACTCGCTGTGTAAAAAAGTTTTGCCTCATGTCGCTTTTGGTTCTTTTGCCAATCACCTTAAATCTGTGTCCACTGGTTCTTGACCCTTCCGCCAATGGGAACAGTTTCTCTTTATTTACTTTATCGAAATCCTTCATGATTTTGAACACTTCCATCAAATCTCCTCTTAACCTTCTCTGCTCAAGGAGAACAACCCCAGCTTCTCCAGTCTCTCCACGTAACTGAAGTCTCTCATCCCTGGAACCATTCTAGTAAATCTTTTCTGCACCCTCTCCAAGGCCTTCACATCCTTCCTAAAGTGCGGTGCCTAGAAATGGACACAATACTCCAGCTGTGGCCGAACCAGTGTTTTATAGAGGTTTAACATAACTTCCTTGCTTTTGTACTCTATGCCTCTATTTATAAAGCCCAGGATCCCTTTTGCTTTTTTAACGGCTTTCTCAACCTGTCCTGCCACCTTCAAAGATTGGTGCACATATCCCCCCAGGTCTCTCTGTTCCTGCACCCCCTTCAGAATTGTACCATTTAGTTTAGATTGCCTCTCCTCATTCTTCCTGCCAAAATGTATCACTTCGCACTTCTCTGCGTTAAATTTCATCTGTCATGTGTCTGCCCATTCCACCAGCCTGTCTATGTCCTATTGAAGTCTATTACTATCCTCCTCATTGTTTACTACAAAACTTCCAAGTTTTGTGTCATCTCCAAATTTGGAAATTGTGCTCTGTGCCCTGTACACCCAAATTCAAGTCATTAATATATATCAAAAAAAGCAGTGGTCCTAGTACGGACCAGTGGGGAAAACCACTGTATACCTTCCTCCAGTCCGAAAAACAGCCGTTCACCACGACTCTCTGTTTCCTGTCACTTAGCCAGTATCTTGCTCATGATCTCACTGCCCCGTTTATTCCATGGGCTTCAATTTTGATGACAAGCCTATTATGTGGCACTTCAACAAACGCCTTTTGAAAGTCCATATACACAACATCAACCACATTGCCCTCATCAGCCATCTGTTACCTCATCAAAAAACTCAATTAAGTTAGTTAAACACGATTTGCCTTTAACAAATCCGTGTTAGCTTTCCTTTATTAATCCACACTTGTCCAAGTGACTATTAATTTAGTCCCGGATTATTGTTTCTAAAAATTTCCCCATCACCGAGGTTAATCTGACTGGCCTATAGTTGCTGGGTTTATCCTTACACACTTTTTTGAACAAGGGTTTAACATTTGCAATTCTCCAGTCCTCTGGCACCACCGCCATATCTAAGAAGGATTGGAAGATTATGGCCAGCACCTCTGCAATTTTCACCCTTACTTCCCTCAGCAACCTAGGATGCATCCCATCCGGACCGGGTGGCTTATTTACTTTAAGTACAGCCAGCCTTTCTAGTACCTCCTCTTCCACAATTTTCACCCCATCTAGTATCTCAACTACCTCCCCTTTTTACTGTGACTTTGGCAGCATTTTCTTTCTTGGTAAAGACAGATGCAAAGTACTCATTTAGTACCTCAGCCGTGCCCTCTGCCTCCATTGGTAGATCTCCTTTTTGGTCCCTAATTGGCCCCACCCCTCTTCTTACCACCCATTTACTATTTATATGCCTACAGAAAACTTTTGGATTCCCTTTTATGTTAGTTGCCAGTCTATTCTCACACTCTCTCTTTGCCCTTTTTATTTCCTTTTTCACTTCTCCCTTGTACTTTCTATATTCAGCCTGGTTCTCGCTTGTATTATCAACCTGACATCTGTCATATGCCCCCTTTTTCTGCTTCATCTTACTCTCTATCTCTTTCGTCATCCTTAGCTATGGCTTTGGTTGCCCTGCCTTTCCCCCTCGTGGAAATGTACCAAGACTGTACCCGAACCATCTCCTCTTTAAAGGCTGCCCATAGTTCGATTACAGTTTTGCCTGCCAATCTTTAATTCCAATTTACCCGGGCCAGATCCGTTCTCAACCCACTGAAATTGGCCCTCATCCAATTAAGTATTTTTACTCTAGATTGCTCCTTGCCCTTTTCCATAACTAATCTAAACCTTATAATACTATGATCACTGTTCCCTAAATGTTCCCCCAGTGACATATGCTCCACTGACCCACTTCATTCCCCAGAACTAGATCCAGCAATGCCTCCTTCCTCGTTGGGCCAGAAACATACTGATCAAGAAAGTTCTCCTGAACACACCAGAAATTCCTCCCCCTCTTTGCCCTTTAGACTATTACTATCCCAGTCTATAATTAGTGTAATTGAAGACCTGCATTATCACTACTCTATAGTTCTTGCACCTCTGTAATTTCCCTGCAAATTTGCTCCTCTATATCCTTCCCACTAGTTGGTGGCCCATAGAATACATCCAGTGGTGTAATGATACCTCTATTGTTTCTTAATTCTAACCAAATAAAGCCTGTCCTTGACTCCTCTAGGACATCCTCTCTCTCCAGCATTGCAATATTCTCCTTAATCAATACTGCTATCCCCCACTCCTTTTTTTCCTTCCCTATCTTTCCTGAACACCTTGTATCCAGGAATATTTACTTATCTACTTTTATTTACTTATCCAGCCCTTTTTTGAGCCAGGACTCTGTTCTCGTCACCTCATCATATTCCCATGTGGCTATTTGCGCTGGCAGCTCACCAACCTTATTTACCACACTTCATGCGTTTACATACATGCACTCTAAACCTATCTTAGACCTTCTCATATTCTCGCTTACTCTGATCCCACCAAATACTGTACTATTTCTTCCTCTAGTGCTATCTGACTCTCCCAATCCTTTGTGCACCTTGTTTCTCTTGAACAGGTCTCTCGTGCCCCAGAACTGGTCCCAATGCCCCGAGAAGCTGAAGCCCTCCCTCATGCACCATGTCTCTAGCCACGCACTAACCTGCCTTCTAATCCTATTTCTGTACTCACTAGCGTGTGGCACTGGGAGTAATCCAGAGATTACTACCTTTGAGGTCCTGCTTTTTAACTTCCTCTCTAGTTCCTGAAACTCTAACCGCAGGACCACATCCCTTTTCCTTTTTATGTTGTTGGTACCTACATGGATCACGACTTCTAGCTGTTCCCCTTCCCCCCGCAGAATGTTCTGCACCCTCTCCATGATGTCCTTTACCCTGGCACCAGGGAAGCAAGACACCATGCGGGACTCCCGTCAGCGGTCACAGAAATGCTGTCTGTCCCCCGACTATCGAATCCCCTATGACTACTACATTTCTACACTTCACTGTGTCTCCCTGTGCAGTCCTTTGCACCATGGTACCGTGCTCAGGACTGCACTCCTTTGAGGAATACCGGTTTGAGAGTGGAACACACTCAGAAGATTCCTGCACTGCCTGCCTCTTCCTATCCTTTCGGATGGCCACCCACTTGAGATCCTGAACTCTCCGTAGCTGCGGGATGACCACCTCCTGGAACGTATGATCCAGGCAACCTCCCTTATGCTCTGCAGTGACTCCAGCCGTCCCTCAAGCTCAGGAACCCTCAGCTTGAACTCAAGCAACTGGAGGCATTTCCTGCACATGTGGCCCTCCAGACACATGAAGCGTTCTGAAGTTCCCACATGGCGCAGGAATTGCAGGCAATGGGTCTCAGCTGCCCGTCCATTATATTTAGAAACCTTTTTGTTTTCTAAACTCCCTTTAGATACTCGCTTATTATTAATTTACTTACTGTTTATTTACCCCGAATAACCTACTCTTTTATTCCAGGTCTCTCAGAGCTCCCCCTCTCTGTTCACTGCGACGTCACTGTGATCTCAATCTCACTGATCTTAGTGAATGGGGAAATGGGCTCCTCCCCTGGTGCTCAGTGCCTCTTCTCCCGACTCCGCTCCCCTCCCACTCCCGTACTGATACCTGGGGCTCCTCCCCTGGTGCTCAGAGCCCCTTCTCCCGACTCCGCTCCCCTCCCGCTCCCGTACTGATACCTGGGGCTCCTCCCCTGGTGCTCAGTGCCTCTTCTCCCGACTCCGCTTCACTCCCGCTCCCGTACTGATACCTGGGGCTCCTCCCCTGGTGCTCAGTGCCTCTTCTCCCGACTCCGCTCCCCTCCCGTTTCTGTACTGATATCTGGGGCTCCTCCCCTGGTGCTCAGAGCCCCTTCTCCCGACTCCGTTCCCCTCCCACTCCCGTACTGATACCTGGGGCTCCTCCCCTGGTGCTCAGTGCCCCTCCTCCCGACTCCACTCTGCTCCCACTCCCGTACTGATACCTGAGGCTCCTCCCCTGGTGCTCAGCACCGCAGGAATTTACAAGAAAAACCTGGTTTCCTCGGAAGAATTGAAACCCGTGGAATGGACGTTCTTGTGGAAATGAGAGAAGGGCTCTCTGTCAGTCAGATATGGATAGACCTGTAAGCGCTGGAATCTGACTAAAACCTTCACCACAGGAAGGCATTTAGTGAATGTTGTGTCCGCGGAGAACCAACACGAGTTTATCTTTAAGATCTGCTTTCTTAAGGCAGTTCTGATTCTAAACACCAGTAAAAATTCCAGCTGTGCTTGACACAAATGTCAACCCGGAGGTGACTACTGTCAGGTGCTGCAAACAACTGACCCAAACACAGTGATAGCACTGTCTGCATGCAATTTGAAGACATCTGTGCTATGCAGCATCGGTTTTCAAACTGGGGTCCCTGAACTCAAGGTAGTCCATAAGGGATCACTGGAGCTCTGTGAAACCATTATCTTTCTATCCGTCATCAGATTTCTGAGTTCTTTGCTAGCATGTTATTTCTGTTAGCATACATTTATTAATAAAAAAATATTTTCTGCAATGTTAGTACCATTTTGCTTTAGGTAACTGGCAGTGTCGTTTGAATGTGTCAATATTGGCAGGTGGTACCCTATAAAAAAAAGTCTTAAAACTTCTGGGCTGTAATCCCATTATTGTAATTAAGTAATTCTGCTGCCCGTGTCCTAACTCGCACCAAGTCCCGCCCACACATCACCCCTATGCTCGCTGACCTACACTGGCTCCCGGTCCAGCAAGGCCACGATTTTAAAATTCTCATTCTTGATTTCAAATCCCTCCATGGCGTAGCCTCTCCCTATTTCTGTAACCTCCTATCCCTACAACTCTCCAAGATCTCTGCGCTGCTCCAATTCTGGCCTCTATTGCAAACCTGATTTTAATTGCTCCACCATTAGCGACGGTGCCTTCAGCTGCCTAGGCCTTAAACTCTGGAATTCCCTCCCTAAACCTCTCCACCTCTCTACCTCTCTCTCCTCCTTTAAGACGCTCCTTAAAACCTACCTCTTTGACCAAGGTTTTGGTCACCTGTCCTAATATCTCCTTATGTTGCTCGGTGTCAAATTTGGTTTGATAACGGTCCTGTGAAGCACTTTGGGACATTTTACTACGTTAAAGGCACTACAGAAATGCAAATTGTTGTTGTTGTTGTATCGACACCCAATGTCAGGGAGGACAGCGATTGCAGAAACTGGGGGTTCAGCAGTCTTGCAAGCTGTCTCAAACAAGTGAGAGAGCCGAGGAGAATTTTGATGCCTGATATAGTCAGATGAGTCAGCATTAAATGATGGATTCATCTTTTCTGATCTCTACTTAAATCAAATTATTTTTCTGATCTGGAAGCATGTTGTTTTAGTCCTAGAAATGATTTTAGGTTTTTTTTGTGTTATAGGGATAATTTTTTGTCTTTAGCATGTCTAACCACCTCCCCATGACATTCAACGGCATTACCATCGCCGAATCCCCCACCATCAACATCCTGGGGGTCACCATTGACCAGAAACTTAACAGGACCAGCTACATAAATACTGTGGCTACGAGAGCAGGTCAGAGGCTGGGTATTCTGCGGCGAGTGACTCACCTCCTGACTCCCCAAAGCCTTTCCACCATCTACAAGGCACAAGTCAGGAGTGTGATGGAATACTCTCCACTTGCCTGGATGAGTGCAGCTCCAACAACACTCAAGAAGCTCGACACCATCCAAGATAAAGCAGCCCGCTTGATTGGCACCTAATCCACCACCCTAAACATTCACTCCCTTCACCACCGGCGCACTGTGGCTGCAGTGTGCACCATCCACAGGATGCACTGCAGCAACTCGTCAGAGCAGCAGGCACATGGGAACAACGCCACCTGCACGTTCCCCTCCAAGTCACAAACCATCCCGACTTGGAAATATATCGCCGTTCCTTCATTGTCCCTTGGTCAAAATCCTGGAACTCCCTTCCTAACAGCACTGTGGGAGAACCTTCACCACACGGACTGCAGCGGTTCAAGAAGGCGGCTCACCACCACCTTCTCAAGGGCAATTAGGGATGGGCAATAAATGCCGGCCTCACCAGCGACGCCCACATCCCATGAACGAATAAAAAAAAAAGCTCTAACTAAGCTTAGAGCTGAAGATGAAAATTTACCCTGAGTCCTTCATAAGAAAAAATTCTGTCCTACTTTTAGACAATTCCTTCATTCAAATTTTAGTCACATTTATGTTCAATCATAAAAGCATTGTTAAAAATTTAGTTTTTGTTTTCCATGTTTCCATACTACATCATTTTTTTCAAAGTATATTAGAATTATTTAATTTTTCAAACAACTCACAGCACCATCGGGAACTAATTACAACAAAGACTTTATTTGTCTGATTCAATTTCCAACATTTGTTAGTTGTTGCTTTAGTCTTGGAACTAATGGTAGTGTTAATCTTGTACCTTAAGTTAAAGTTTTAGTCTTTCTTTATATGCTTCATAAAAAGTATGGTCCTAATTTTCATCTTAGATAATGAAAATACAATCATTTTCACCGACACAAACACTGCTTGAAGATTGAGCTGGGCTTCCTGAGTGAAAAAGAACTCAAAAGTCTCTCTTGCATTTGGGAGACTTGCACCTGGACATTGTTGTCAACGTGACGTCTCCTGCTAAGAGTGATGTTCCACTGATTCCTTCGTTTACAAGACCATAGCTAAAAATTCAGCATCCAAGCCTTAAAATACTCTTTTTGCTATTCAGGCATTACTCACACACTGTGGGAACCTGCCAAATAATGAGTGGCTTTGGGAATCACGGTTCCATTACATCATGGGATCACCCCCCCCCCCCCCCCCCTCCCACCACGCGACCCTTCGCTCCCTTACTGCACAATCAGGCCCAGGATCTGCTCAAAAGTCCACTTTTTTAATCTGTAGTTTTGAGACAACCTCTCCAAACCGCCGACATTACTTCTGTTTGACTTCCATAGGCCTGCAGCTTTAAAGCGAGGTTTAGAAGAGATAAGCACTGTATAGCTTTTAGCCCTTTTAAGTGCTTAGTCGTTATCGGTCTTATCTGATTCTCTTCTAATTGATTCCTCATGCTCCGGTTCAGCTGGGACCAACTTCTCCTTACCAAAACTTCAGGATAGCTAATCCAGGACAATTACCAATTTTGGGCACGGGATCCACTGTTCTTTAAAGTTTTCATGCATTCAGCAGGCTTAGTCAATAAAGTAATATATACCACAGACTCGCAGGCACACCAGCTGGGGGATTTCTACAACCCTCCGAGATCTCTGCGCTCCTCCAATTCTTGCCTCTTGCGCATCCCCGATTTTAATCACTCCACCATTGCTGGGCATGCCTTCAGCTGCCTAGGCCCTAAGTTCTGGAATTCCCTCCCTAAACCTCTCCGCCTCTCCACCTCTCTCCTCCTTTAAGTCGCTCCTTAAAATCTACCTCTTTGACCTCTTTTGGCCTGACCTAATAGCTCTTTATATGGCTCGGTGTCAAATTTTGTCTGATAACCCTCCTGTAAAGGCACTATATGAAAGCAAGTTATTGTTGTTCTCTATTCATGTCCAATGGTGGACAATTTATGCCAAGATAGAGCTTGATACCTCAGCTAACCCCGCTGCCTCCAAGCCACCGTAATGTTAGGTGGCTCGACCAGGGAAAGGTAGAATCCATGCCAGGGAAAGGTAGAATCCTTGGTGGGGGGGGGGGGGGGGGGGGGGGGAGGTGGGGGGAGGTGGGTAGAGAGAAATGGAACAGCAGAGGTCCAGGTTGGGTTTATGGTGCCAGGAGAACCTCTCCTGCTGCTCCAGTCCTCTTCAGCTGGGCCTCCAGCTTTTACTGGCCGGAGTGTCCATGGCACATGCTCGGGCTAGTTCAGTCCAAAAATGGGTATCAGGGTCCTACTGACATTATGGTACCCCAATTTCCATTTAAAATGGGCCTAGCATCTGACATGTGGGCTGAAGGGAATCCATAGTCACCTCATGTTTCAGGAATCTGTTTTGTTTGAGGATGAAGGACTCGTGAGGAGGATGAGGAGAAAGTTAATGAGGGGGATGATGGCGACGAGGGTGCACCCAACAATAGTACTGCATAAACCAGTTTTAGGTTTAGAGACATTCAATGTCCCAGTGCTGCAGGTTTACATGCTGCTCCAAGCAGTGTTCCACTGGCCCAGGCATAACCGTAAAGGAATATAGTTTTCACACAAATGTATGAGGAATTCAAAGGGTTGGACTTAATGGGATTGTGGGCGAGAAACAACAGGAACCAGCCTTAATGCAGTAATACACGTGGTTAAAAACACACAACCATGCTATGAGGCAAAAACAGTGAAACAAAGGATGGGTCTGTTTGTCCAAACATGTCGCTAAGCAACTAGATTCCAGAATCAAGGAAGAAGGATTGATGGGCCCCTAAAAGTGTTGATAATGGAACCATCTATGGGTAGCTTAAATTTGCTGCAGTGAAAAGGGGGGGGGGCCAGAGGTTAACTCAGTGTATAAGGAGCCAGCCCCTACTCAGACTCAGGGTAGAGGAATAGGAAAGAAAGTAAAGGCGGGTAAACGAGAACGAGTGTACGTGAATGAAGGAATAAGGTCGCGGCTTCTAGCCAAAGGACAATGGGGTAATATAATTCTCAATTGTGCTTTGTAAACTACTGCTTAAATACAGTAATGCATTGATTCTTGCTTGTGCTAAATAATATCATATGGCTATTAACCATTATGGTGTCAGTCTCGAACAAATGAACAGAGAGTCAAATTGACTACATAACCTATTCCTCCCAAATATCACACAAGTACAACGGGGCTTCTCATGCCTTCGAATCTTTGGGCAAACGCAACAGGAGAGTGGTCTAATGTTTCGCGGTAAGGGAGCTTTCAGGGAAGTTGTTTTAGGTTATTATATGTCAGAAAGAAGTAGGCTAGTAGACCTTGTGCCTTTATACAGTACAGTAGTAGGGGATCATGTAGCAGGCAATTCCAATGGCATCAATGAAACAAAGCCATTCAATGTCCCAGAACCAATCAGGATTAAACAAGTTCTTATGTCGTGAGGAATGCCATTGCAGAAGAATGGTGGAGGCCAAACAAGGCAGATATTCATATTGTTTTCTTCACTTTAAAACCCAATTACAATACTGATACTTCCTGCTTCTTTATTTCTACATTTTTCAGAGAAAACATGCATGTGTCAATGCAAAAAATAAGGAGTTAACTTTGTTTGAAGAAACACCCCTATTTGCTATTCAGTCAAGTGAAAGTGACTGTATTTGTATGACATATGTATGTTCGTACGTTGAACTCCCCAAATACAATCACTTTCATTTGACTGATTAACAAATAGGGATGTTTCTTCAAACAAAAGTTAACTCCTTATTTTTTGCATTGACACATGCATGTTTTGTTTAACTGTCCCTCTGTTCTGCACCCATGCAGCCTCTACTTACTTCAAAAGCCTGGAGCAAGCTGCAATTTTCTCCATGACTTTGCCATCAATCCAATTTTGTGCTATACTGACAGGCAATATACTTGTTGCAAATGAGAAATAGTAGGTTGAGTATATCGACCTCCAAACAGTCCAACCTAACTTGAATTTTCTGTTTAAAAATATCCTACCTGGAATAAGGGCCGTACTGATGACTATATCCACCTCTCGACACTGCTTAGCAAACAGCTTCATCTCCTCTTCAATGAACTCCTTGGACATTTCTTTGGCATAACCTCCTGCACCTTCTCCAGACTCTTTTACATTAACTTCCAACGGTTCCGCACCCAGAGACTTAAACTGCTCAAGAGCTGCGGCTCTGTGGAAGCAAATCATAATTTAAAATTTAATAGTGATTTTACACATCCCAGGGTGAATCTTGTCTTTGTGCGATAGTGTAAAATGGGTGACAGCAAGTCGGCATCTCTCCCGATTTTTATTTCCATTGAAGTCCTACTTTTTAAAAATATATTTCTCACACATTTCCCCCCCCCCCACCTCCTCCAGACATTGACTCCCTGCTAGAGTACAGTTTTATAGTTGCCAATCACCCCGTGGTACCTCACCCAATTAGGCATTATTCACGTATGAGATTTCATAGTGATTGTTGGCAAGGTATTTGGGTTAAGGGCATCACAGCCAAGCCCAACCTTGTTTTCAGCTCATGTCTACACACACACTTCCATGCAGGGCTGCTAGACAGTAATCAGGAGCAGGAACCCAGGCTCATTTTCCCTTCTCCAACTTTCAACGTAGGACAGTAGACTACTATGCAAAGCATTCCTGTGCACAGAATTTCTAGGTGCCCAGCAGAGTTACAGACAAAGTTGCTAAACATATCCTTTGGTGGTAAAAGGCCACTCTGCCAAAAGGTGGAAGCTGTACTTCAGTTCCGTTGTTGTTTTTTGTAATTTTGAGGAGATAGCACCCAGCGGATCAGCTGCCCCGTTCACAGGCAAAACTAGCATCAATGGTCCTCTTGACAGTCATTCCCGGTTGTAGAGAAGTGCACCAAGTCCTATGAAGATTCAGCATGCTCAACCATGAAAAAAGTGCAGCATTTCAAACGCTGCAACATATGGCAGCCAAAATAGTCATGAAGTTGGTATTTGAAATAAAGCTTCAATGTCTACGGTGGAATTCACAATGCGACAAAGACCAAAAGAAACAGTCAACATATATGCTTTTTCAAAACAAACTATTTGTTTATTTACTAGTCGATCATCCTTGGCATTGCACACAGGGAAGTCACGACCAATTGTTGTCTTCAGGTGAACTGTAGTTAGAGTCCAGGGGATATTTGGACCCAGGCGTGCAGATGTAATTCAGGCCCGACATTCTAGCCCTGATTTCACCTCAGGACAGGAGGTCTGGGCGTAGCCAGCGAGGCAAACGGCAGGCTCGCTCCGATTCGCCAACATGAGACCCAGACCATTTTAACTCCTGGGCCTTATTACCATACCCCAGGTCTGAGTGATGCCCGAACCTGGCATGAATAATGTGGAGGGTGGCAGATGGGATCGGGATGAAAGAGAGAAGATAGGAGGGCGAAGACAAAAGAGAGGAAGATGAAGAGAGAAGAGGGGAAGATGAAGCAAGAAGAGAGAAGGGTGGAAAGAGAAGAGAGGAGGGCAAAGACAGAAGAGAGTGAAGACAGAAGAGAGGAGGGTGAAGAGAGAAGAGCAAAAAGAATGTAAAGGAGAGAGAAGAGGAGAGGCAAATTCATATTCTCAAACTGCCATAGTAGAATTTTAAGTCATATTCTCTGGATTACTAGAATGGATTATTAGTCTAGGCCTCTGGATTACTAATCCAGTAACATTAGCACCACGCAACCGTACCCATGAATTAAACTGTGGAAGTAGGAAAGATGACACAGATTCAAGATGGTAAAAGATAAATTTAGGACTTATGTCAGGAAATACTTCTACACACAGAGATCACTGTATGGAATGCATTCAGATAGAGCAGTGGAGGCAAAAAATTTGGAATAATTTCAGAAACAATTGGATGCTACAATGGGGCACTCTAGTATATCTCTGGATGGATGAGTTAAGAAGGGCTGAATGGCCTTCCTTGTGCATAATCTTCTTGTGATCACCTTGTTTTCCAGAAATTCATCCAATAGTTTCTTGAGGGACTGCAAGGAATCAGTCTCCACAACCTCTTCTAGAATCCTGTTCCACTGATCAATCATTGTCTAGGGAAATGATTTATAAACATATAAATAATAAAAGGGTAGTCAAAGGAAGCGTGGGACCGATTTGGGACAAAAAAGGAGATCTTCTTGTGGAGGCAGAGAGCATGGCTGAGGTACTAAATGAATACTTTGCATCCGTCTTCACTGGAGAAGAGGATGCTGCCATTGTAGCAGTAAAGGAGGAGGTAGTAGTGATATTGGATAGGATAAAAATAGAGGGTTGATGAGGGTAGTGTGGTTGATGTTGTGTATATGGACTTTCAAAAGGCATTTGATAAAGTACCCACATAATACACTTGTTAGCAAAATTAAAGCCCATGGGATTAAAGGGACAGTGGCAGCACGGATACAAAATTGGTTAGGGGACAGAAAGCAGAGAGCAGTGGTGAACGGTTGTTTTTCAGTCTGGAGGGAAGTATACAGCGGTGTTCCCCAGGGGTCAGTATTAGGACCAATGCTCATTTTGATATATATCAATGGCCTGGACTTGGGTAAACGGGGTATAATTTCAAAGTCTGCAGATGACATGAAACTCGGAAATGTAGTAAATAATGTGGAGGATAGTACAGACTTCAGGAGGACATAGACAGAGTGGTGAAATGGTCAGGCACATGGCAGATGAAATTTAATGCAGAGAAGTGTGAAGTGATACATTTTGGTAGGAAGAACGAGGAGAGGCAATATAAACTAAATGGTACAATTTTAAAGGGGGTGCAGGAATAGAGACACCTGGGGGAGCACATACACAAATCTTTGAAGGTGGCAGGACAAGTTGAGAAGGCTGTTAAAAAAGCATATGGGATCCTGGGCTTTGTTAATAGAGGCATAGAGTACAAAAGTAAGGAAGTTATGCTAAACTTTTATAAAACACTGGTTAGACCTCAGCTGGAGTATTGTGTTCAATTCTGGGCATCACACTTTAGGAAGGATGTCAAGGCCTTAGAGAGAATGCAGAAAAGATTTAATAGAATGGTGCCAGGGATGTGGGAATTCAATTATGTGGAGAGACTGGAGAAGCTGGGGTTGTTCTCCTTAGAACAGAGAAGGTTAAGGGGAGATTTGACAGAGGTGTTCAAAATCATGAACGGTTTTGACAGAGTTAATAAGAAGAAACTGTTTCCATTGGCAGAAGGATCGGTAACCAGAGGGCACGGATTTAAGGCCTCTCTGTCCTTGGCCTCCTACACTGTTCCAGTGAAGATCAAGGGAAGCTCGAGGAACAGCACCTCATCTTTCGACTGGGCACTTTACAACCTTCCGGATTCATCATTGATTTCAATAAGTTCAGATCATAACCACTGCTCCCATTTTCGCAGACAGCAGGTGCTGGTAATGGTTCTGATGTTGCCATTTACAGCTCCTCTAGACCCATCTTTTGTTTCTTTACCTGTCCCATTACCACCCTCCTTGCCTTGCACCATCATCCCTTTTGTCATTTAATCACTCCTGCCCTCCACCCTCTCACAGGCTTTCCCTTTTGTTCTTTCCTCCCCCCCCCCCCCCCCCACCACCACAACTCCTCTCCCCTTTCCCTGGCTCTGTACTTGCTTAAAAACTGTTAAATCTTTCACTTCTTCCAGTTCTGATGAAAGGTCATCGACCTAAAACGTTAACTCTGTTGCTTTCTCCACAAATGCTGCCTGACTTGCTGAGTATTTCCAGTATTTTCTGTTCTTATGACACAGATTTAAGGTGATCGGCAAAAGAACCAGAGGCAACATGAGGAAACACTTTTTTACACAGCGAGTTGTAATGATCTGGAATGCACTGCCTGAAAGGGCAGTGGAAGCAGATTCAGAAGTAACTTTCAAAAGGGAATTGGATAAATACTTGAAGGGAAAAAATGTACAGGGCTGTGGGGAAAGAGCAGGGGAATGGGACTAAATAGATAGCTCTTTCCAAGAGCCAGCACAGGCACGATGGGCCAAATGGCCTCCTCCTGTGCTCTGCCTACTATGATACTATGAAAAGTAAAACTTCCGGACATTAAACCTCACCCTTTGCTTCCTCAGTTTCTACAGATATCTTAGTTCTACCTGTCCCCATCATCTCAAACACACTATCTACTTGCACGACAAACACCTCGATCAGATCCCCTCTAAGTCTCTGTCTCTCCAGTGAGTACAAACCCAAGGCATCTAGTCTATCTTCATAGCTCAATGATCTCAGGTCGGGGGTCATCTTCGTTGTCCCTCTCTGCACCTTCCCCAGTGTCACAATGTCCTTCTTCAGGTCAGGGACCAGAGACTAATTTACAGAAACACTGACCCTGTGTAAGGGTGGGGGGGGGGGGAAAAATCAAAATTCACACCACGAACATGGAATTGTCCACTTAATGTATAGCACGTCAGAGAAATTGAATAAAGTCTTCCACCACTAGTGCAATTTAGACCTCGTCTGACCAGGCTTTAAAACCTCTGAAATACAGAATGCAAAATATGATTCCTCAGAAATAATGGCCCAGAAATTGCTCTGAGTGGCGAACGAACAGCAGTTTGCCGCTCCATAGATACTCACCCACAAACTTACCGCGGTCTTTACTGCGTGAAGTTCCTCCAATTCAAAGCTGAAAAGAATCCAGCGGAGCTAGGACCACGCGAGCGACGAGAGGATCACTCTCTCTCCTCCACCAATCAGAGTGCAGCATTTTTGACAAGCCACGAAGAGTCAGTGAGTCAAAAGCAGGAAGTGAAAGGTAAAAAATTAAAAACCTTATAAAAACAGTTAGAGACAGCGAAATAAAGAGAGGGTAAGAAATATCAAATTAAAAGAGACAAAAGAGATAGAAAGAAAAAGTAAAAAAAATTTTTTTAAAGTTTAAATTTTAAATGTCCAACAACTCTTAAAATCACAATTAATGAGACTCCACATTTTTAAAATTTAATTTTCAATGCCAGCGAGGTTGTTTGGCAGTCTTTAAGACTTACCATGTCGCTAAATCTTAGTTTAGAGCTGATATTTTTGAGCGTACCTTTTTTGGTGGCAATATTATTTAGTTTCCAGCTGGGCAGGAGAGTAAGTTGGCGCTGGTCCATTGATTCCAGCTGGCGAGGTCCCTTTAACCCGAGTCTGTCATATCGCCAGCGAACCAGGAAGAGCACGTTCTAGATTTCCGCGTTTGACTGCTCGTGTGGTCGCTGGAACTTGCTTTTCGATTTCGCCACTAATAACAGTGAGCACTGTTGAGCTCAGCATTATTTTAGAAGCAATTTCTGGCCCAATATCCATTATGAAACTTTTCCCATTACAAATACTTTTAACAGTAAACCTATAACTCTTGCGTTCACTACCGCGTATTAACATTTTGGAACATCAATTTTGACAGTACAATTGTATTACTACATTATGTTAAGTAGGTAAGCATCTGTTTCAAAATATGCTTGTGAAAATTTATGGTTATGTCTAATAATCTATGAGTATTTACAAAATCGTTCAATCCAAACTAAGCCACATGAAAGGAAGATCCACAATATAAAAGAGCACTATATGGGGCAAATGATCCCAGAACTCATTTAATAACCGTGTCAGATAGCAGTGCCAAATTAGGACTCATGCAAATTTTATATGAAACAACCGTCATGTCAGATGGGAACAAAGATATAGGACAATGTGATCCACATAAACATTTTATTCGAAGCAACACAGAAAATGTTTAAAATGGATTCTTAATTTATTTAAAGTTAAAGAAAATAGCATTAATTACAATTTTTTCTTCTTTTCCTACAAATCTTCCCCCTCCTCCTCTCCTAAAGACGTTGGCCCAGAAATTCTTGGGCGGGTGTCCATTCCGTGGATCCTCCAACCACCCTAGCCCTAGGCCGGAGATCCTGTCCCAAATCCCAGGATGGTAACATTTGCATGGCAGGGATGGGCCGCCTGCAATGGTTTAGCAGCACCCGGCCCAGCACAGCCCAATCTTGTAAGGCGGAACAGCCCACAGTTGTTTCCTGAGACTCGATGGGGCCGAAGAAAGAAAATCACTTTTCTTCAGCCTTCGGCTCCAAATGAGCTAAATAGCCTCCAGACAAGGTCATCGATCCCCTCCAGGATCAATATCTTAGTCTAGTATTGGTCTTGGGCCTTTCAAAAGGCCTTGAAAGGGTCTCACGTCAGCTCTCAGCAGCCAACAGGCCCCCTTGACATATGGGGCAGGGAGAGGGGAGTGGACTGAAGAACTGCCCACAGCCCCACTCCGAAATTTAAATGAGTATGGAAAACGGGGTGAAATCCTGGTGAACCCGAGATGCCCCCACAAATTCCAAACCCCCGGGCAGAAATCAGTCTTTCTGCCCTCTCCAGCGCCCAAAATTTCAGAGCCGTTGATTCCATGCTGGGGTACAGTTCCCCGTTGCCCTTCAGCATCTCACCCTAGTCGTCATTATTCACACGTGAGCAAGCCATTCAACTCTGGGCCATCTCCGCCGAGCCTGATCCTTCCTCACCCAAAGTCCCACATGTACACTTCCGACAAGAGCATTGGACAACGATCAAGAACAGAAATTCTCAGCAATCTTTTCCTTCCCTCACCCAGGAAAGCTGAGGCCAAATGGAGCATTGCCATCTTGGATCAATTAATTCAGCACAGCCTGGGAATCAAAACTGGGATCTTACAAAGGTTACAGCACGGAAGGAGGCCATTCGGCCCATCGAGTCCGCGCCAGCTCTATGCAAGAGCAATCCAGCTAGGCCCACACCCCCGCCCTTTCCCCGTAGCCCTGCAAATTTTTTCCTTTCAAGTACTTATCCAGTTTCCTTTTGAAAGCCACGATTGAATCTGCCTCCACCACCCCCTCAGGCAGTGCATTCCAGATCATAACCACTCGCTGTGTAAACAGTTTTTCCTCATGTCACCTTTCGTTCCTTTGCCAATCACCTTAAATCTATGTCCTCTGGTTCTTGACCCTTCCACCAATGGGAACAGTTTCTCTTTATCTACTCTGTCTAGACCCTTCGTGATTTTGAATACCTCTATCAAATCTCCTCGCAACCGTCTCTGTTCCAAGGAGAACAACCCCAGCTTCTCCAGTCTATCCACGTAACTAAAGTCCCTCATCCCTGGAATCATTCTAGTAAATCTTTTCTGCACCCTCTCTAAGGCCTTCACATCTTTCCTAAAGTCCAGTGCCCAGAACTGGACACAATACTCCAGTTGAGGTTGAACTAGTGTTTTATAAAGGTTCTTCATAACCTCCTTGCGTTTGTACTCTATGCCTCTATTTATAAAGCCCAGGATCCCGTATGCTTTCTCTACCTGCCCTGCCACTTCCAACAATTTGTGCACATATACCCCCAGATCTCTCTGTTCCTGTACCCCTTTTAGAATTGCGCCCTCTAGTTTATGTTACCTCTCCTCGTTCTTCCTACCGAAATGTATCACTTCGCATTTTTCTGCGTTAAATTTCATTTGCCACTGAAAATCTTCCTAAAACCTGGAAGATAACCCCTAGTTTTAAAACAAAAGACCTGGCCCACTAATAAGGGATGTTATCCCCTAAACTTTGAAACCTAATTACGTTTTTAAGACTATGAATCAGTTAACAAAAATGGATCCATGCAAGTTGTTTTAATATGATGAAGGGTTCAAATATCACTGGAGAAATGTTGAAAATTAGGCAGGTTAGGAGTCAGTAGGAAAGTTATGTCTGAAAAGAGAAGTCAGGCAGAATATATTTAATAAAGGGTAATAACGTTTTGGAATAAGTTAATAGGAAGCACAATGAAGGAGGTTCCGAAGAGTGGAGATCGTGGGACAGGTAAAAAGACTGCAAGGTAGAGTTGATCTATTAAACAAGCACAGGTTTGTTTAGGGTCATCAGCCTTTTCCCATTCCTAAACATTTTTATGTTCTCAAATTCAGAGGCAGCACATGAGAAATGATGGAATTTACTATCACAGGGACTAGGGGTAAAAATAATCAGATAATCACTCTGAAATACTCCAAATACCATCAACATCCTGGGGGTCACCAGTGACCAGAAACTCAACTGGACCAGCCACATAAATGCCACAGTTACTAGGGCAGGTCAGAGGCTGGGTAGTCTGCAACGAATGTCTCACTTCCTGACTCCCCAAAATCTCTCCACCACCTACAAGGCACAAGTCAGAAGAGTGATTAATGATTCTCCACTTGCCTGGATGAGTGCAGCTGCAACAGCACTGAAGAAGCTCCAGGACAAAGCAGTCCACTTGATTGGCACCCATCCACCACCTTAAACATTCACTCCTTCCACTATCTACAGGATGCACTGCGGCAAATTGCCAAGGCTTCTTCGGCAGCACCTCCCAAACCCGCAACCTCCACCATCTAGAAGGACAAGGGCAGCAGGTGCATGGGGCCACCATCATCTCCAAGTTCCCCTCCAAGTCACAAACTGTCCTGACTTGGACATATATCACCGTTCCTTCATTGTCGTTGGGTCAAAATCCTGGAAATCCCTACCTAACAGTATTGTGGGTCTACCTTCACCACACAGACTGCAGCGGCTCAAGAAAGCTGCTCACCACCACCTGCTCAGGGGCAACTAGGGATGGGCAATAAATACTGGCCTTCCTATCAACACCCATATCCTGAGAGTGAATTAAAAAAGTTGCCATTCAGAGTAGGATGGAAAAAAAAGTTGAATGGATATGGGGAAAGGGTGGGTAAATGTGATTAGAACTATTTGTTCAGGTGGAGGGTAAACACTGACAAGGACTGGTTGGACTGAATGGCTTATTTCCGTGTCATAACTTCTATGTATTTCTACACATTTTCTATGAATAGCAGAGTGGTGTGTGACTGAGAGACTTAGATAAAAATGGGAGATAAATTAAACATCAAAACACCAAGTTATATTTCTTGCATCCCAAATGCATTTCTCTCATTAGGAGAAACCTTGAACTATAAAGACAAACTGAAGTAAAATAATAACTGAATAGCAGAAAAGGATTAACAGCAGATCACATTATCTTGGCTCACTGTATTAGTCATAAACACTGGCAATGAGTGCCACCTGCTGGCTGCTAAGACACTTTGCACTGTTAAATTGTTATGTGAACTATTCCGGGACTGAGAGGCAGTTTGTGGGTTTGAACACATCGCCCTAATGAGATTGGGAAATATTACTAGGAGATGAACCCTCAATTACAGAAGAGTTAAGCAAGCATCTATCCACCATTCTGTCAGATGGACATGCATTTAAAAAACGTCATGTTATGGTATCTTTGGACCCCTTCGCTCAGGATCCTTTCCATGACCCAGACTTTCTCACCTTCCCATCAGATGAGGGTTAGAGCAAAAGCAGGAAAAGAGCGGCTACAGGTATGCAATATTTACAGGGATGCTATTCCCCTGTAACATGCAGTCAAATAAAATCCAATATTCTTCAAATTAAATCACTTCAATCTGGATAATACAATTTAATGACAAGAGCCTGCTGTACCTTGTTATCCACACAGAAACTCACAGAAACAAAAACATATTTATTGAAAAGATTTGACCTTCTCTTTCTCTCAAAAGTCCAGGAAAGCATTGCTGTCTCACAACTACATTCCTATCTCTCTGTTCAAGATCCTCCAATTCAGCTGTCCCCCAATCCACAGCACAAAGACTGAATTCATCAACGTCAAAAATAACAACCATCGCTTGTAGTCTTTCCTCATCATCCCCAATCAGTGCTGGGCCTCAACTATTTACAATCTATATCGATGACTTGGATGACTTCATCCTAGGGTCTTAAAAGAAGTGGCTGCAGAGATAGTAGATGCATTGGTATTAATTTTCCAAAATTCCCTAGATTTTGGAAGGGTCCCATCAGATTGGAAAATAGCAAATGTAACTCCTCTATTCATGAAAGGAGGGAGACAGAAAGCAAGAAACTCCAGGCCAGTTAGCTTAACATCTGTCAAAGGGAAAATGCTAGGATCTATTATTAAGGAGGTTATAGCAGGGCACTTAGAAAATCTCAATGCAATCAGGCAGAGTCAACACGGCTTTGTGAAAGGGAAATCGTGTTTGACTAATTTATTAGAGTTCTTTGAGGAAGTAACAAGCAACGTGGATAAAGAGGATCCTGTGGATGTGGTGTACTTGGATAAATGTGATTAGAACTATTTGTTCAGGCTTTTGACAAGGTGCCACATCAAAGGCACAAAATAAGAGCTCATGGTGTAGGGGGTAACATATTAGCATGGATAAAGGATTGGTTAGCTAACAGGAAACAGAGAGTAGGCATAAATGGGTCATTTTCAGGTTGGCAAGATGTAACGAGTGGAGTGCCACAGGGATCAGTGCTGGGGCCTCAACTATTTACAATCTATATCAATGACGTGGATGAAGGGACCAAATGTATGGGTGCTAAATTTGCTGATGACACAAAGCTAGGTAGGAAAGTAAGTTGTGAAGAGGACATAAGGAGTCTGCAAAGGGATATAGATAGGTTAAGTGAGTGGGCAAAAATTTGGCAGATGGAGTATAATGTGGGAAAATGTGAACTTGTCCACTTTGGCAAGAGGAATAGAAAAGCAGTAAATTATGTAAATGGAGAGAGATTGCAGAACTCTGAGGTACAGAGGGATCTGGGTGTCCTAGTACATGAATCACAAAAAGTTAGTATGCAGGTACAGCAAGTGATTAGGAAGGCAAATGGAATGTTGTCATTTATTGCAAGGGGAATGGAATATAAAAGTAGAGATGTTTTGCTACAGTTGTACAGGGCATTGGTGAGACCACATCTCGAATACTGTGAGCAGTTTTGGTCTCCTTATTTAAGAAAGGACATAATTGCTTTAGAGGCCATTCAGAGAAGGTTCACTCGACTGATTCCTGGGATGAGGGGGTTATCTTATGAGAAAAGGTTGGACAAGTTGGGCCTGTACACACCAGAGTTTAGAAGAGTGAGAGGTGATCTTATTGAAACATATAAGATCCTGAGGGGACTTGAAGGGGTAGATGCTGAGAGAATGTTTCCCCTTGTGGGAGAGACTAGAACTAGGAGCCACAGTTTAAAGATAAGGGGACTCCCATTTAAGACGGAAATGAGGAGAAATTTTTTCTCTCAGATGGTTGTGAGTCTGTGGAACTCCCTTCCCCAGAGAGCGGTGGAGGAGGGTCATTGAATATTTTTAAGGCTGAGTTAGATAGATTCCTGATCAACAAGGGAGTCAAAGGTTATAGTAGGTAGATGGGAAGATAGGGTTGAGGCCACAATCAGATCAGCCATGATCTTATCAAATGGCAGAGCAGGCTCGAGCGGCCGAATGGCCTACTCCTGCTCTTAATTTGCATGTTCATATGACCGAGTTCAGATTCTGTTCCTATATCTGAACCGCTAATGAGACAACATTCTTTCAATGCCAAAACACAACCCACTCTGCCCCTACCTCTACTCCAACACTGCCAAAGCCCAATCCATGCTTTTATCACCTCAATGTTTAAATTCTCCAATGCTCTCCAAGCTATCCTTCCGATCTCCAAACTCGACCAATTGCAAGTTATTCAGACTGCTATGGCCTGCATCTTTTCTCCAAGAGATTCCACAATATCATCACCCTCATCCACCCCAAACTACTCTGGCTCCCCGTGCCCCGGTGAATTGATTTTAAGATCATCAGCCTCGCTTTCAAATCAATCCATGAGCTTGTTACTTTAGCAGTCTCCTTCTGCTCTCCATCCTTATATGCACCCTCTGCTCCCCCCAAAACTAGGTTACTTCTCTTTCCCGTGCTTCCTCTGCTCCAGCATTGATATCCATTCCTTCAGCCACTATGCCTCTTCTCTCCCCAAATCCCCTCACATTGCCCCCTCCTTCTCTGCTTCACAAACCTCACTTTTTCTGTGAACATCCTCAAGTGTCAAAGACAGAGCTCACCAGATTCATTGGAGTTCTGCTTACCATTGTAAACAACTTGAGCTACGCGCTTATAGTTTGAGAGACTCCTTGAACCTTTTGTTGTGAGATAGCTGCTTTGTAATTACTGCCAGGTATCCACATTTTTCCAATGGAACTCAAGTGCTGACCCAGAAACAAAACAACGCTGCAGTACAACTGAGGACAAATAAGGGACTTGAAGACAGACCTCCTAAGAAACAAGGACTGTAACCTAAATAAATTCACACTCAACACAAATAAAGAAAAATAGAGGCAAAGATAAAGACATTGGACTTGAAAATAACCAGTAGAAGCAGGATGAAAGGGGGCCTAGCCCATATTAATTGGTTGAAAAAAAATGGCAGATAGATGAAATGTAGGATAAATACATTCCAGATAGGAGTAAAGGAAACACATAAAAGGTTGAGTCTCCTTGGATAAGTGACAGCAAAAAAGTGTTTTTTTTTTTTAAAACAGGCATATGATAAATATAGGGGTCTCATTCAATGACAAAGCCATCTCTAATGACTTCCTTCCATCCCTCACCACCCACATTCCCCTATCTTCTTCCACCCCACTTCCTCCCATCCCAAAGAAATATATCATCACCCCCTCCCCCATTCCAGTTGCTTTATTTTTATTCGTTCATGGAATGTGGACGTCGCTGGCAAGGCCAGCATTTATTGCCCATCCCGAATTGCCCTTGAGAAGGTGGTGGTGAGCCGCCTTCTTGAACCGCTGCAGTCATTGTGGTGAAGGTTCTCCCACAGTGCTGTTAGGAAGGGAGTTCCAGGATTTTGACCCAGCGACGATGAAGGAATGGCGATATATTTCCAAGTCGGGATGGTATGTGACTTGGAGGGGAACGTGCAGGTGGTGTTGTCCCCATGTGCCTGCTGCCCTTGTCCTTCTAGGTGGTAGAGGTCGCGGGTTTGGGAGGTGCTGTCGAAGAAGCCTTGGTGAGTTGGTGCAGTGCATCCTGTGGTTGGTACACACTGCAGCCACGGTGCGCCGGTGGTGAAGGGAGTGAATGTTTAGGGTGGTGGATGGGGTGCCAATCAAGTGGGCTGCTTTGTCCTGGATGGTGTCGAGCTTCTTGAGTGTTGTTGGAGCTGCACTCATCCAGGCAAGTGGAGAGTATTCCATCACACTCCTGACTTGTGCCTTGTAGATGGTGGAAAGGCTTTGGGGAGTCAGGAGGTGAGTCACTCGCCGCAGAATACCCAGCCTCTGACCTGCTCTTGTAGCCACAGTATTTATGTGGCTGGTCCAGTTAAGTTTCTGGTCAATGGTGACCCCTGGGATGTTGATGGTGGGGGATTCAGCGATGGTAATGCCGTTGAATGTCAAGGGGAGGTGGTTAGACTCCCTCTTGTTGAAGATGATCATTGCCTGGCACTTGTCTGGCGCGAATGTTACTTGCCACTTATCAGCCCAAGCCTGGATGTTGTCCAGGTCTTGCTGCATGCGGGCACGGACTGCTTCATTATCTAAGGGGTTGCGAATGGAACTGAACACTGTGCAATCATCAGCGAACATCCCCATTTCTGACCTTATGACGGAGGGAAGGTCATTGATGAAGCAGCTGAAGATGGTTGGGTCTAGGACACTGCCCTGAGGAACTCCTGCAGCAATGTCCTGCGGCTGAGATGATTGACCTCCAACAACCATTATCATCTTCCTTTGTGCTAGGTATGACTCCAGCCACAGGAGTTACAGTGCATTTCATCTACTTTCCTTTGGCCTTTCACTCGCCACAATACCTTTGCAGCCATCAACTTGCAGAACCACTCTCTCACTTCCACTTTTGATGCTTTTGTCCTCAACAAAACCTTCATGGTCATTCCCCCTGGTATAGCCTCCAACTTACCTCTCAAGCGCAAAGAAGGGTACGGTAGCATAGTGGTTATGTTACTGGACTAGTAATCCAGAGGCCTGGACTAAAATCCAGAGTCATGAGTTCAAATCCCGCCATGGCAGCTGGCGAATTTAAATTCAATTAATTAAATAAAAATCTGGAATTAAAATACTAGTATCAGTAATGATGGCCATGAAACTACCGGATTGTTGTAAAAACCCATCTGGTTCACTAATGTCCTTCAGGGAAGGAAACCTGCCGTCCTTACCCGGTCTGGCCGAAATGTGACTCCAGACCCACAGCAATGTGGTTGAATTCTGAAATGGCCAAGCAAGCCACTCAGTTGTGAAATCTCGCTACGAAAAGTCATAATAAGAATAAAACCAGACGAACCACCCGGCATCGGACCACGAGGCACCGGACACGACAACGGCAAAACACCAAGCCCAGTCGACCCTGCAAGGTCCTCCTGACTAACATCTGGGGACTTGTGCCAAAATTGGGAGAGCTGTCCCACAGACCAGTCAAGCAACAGCCTGACATAGCCATACTCACAGAATCATACCTTTCAGCCAACGTCCCAGACTCTTCCATCACCATCCCTGGGTAGATCCTGTCCCACCGGCAGGACAGGCCCACCAAAGGAGTGGCACAGTGATATACAGTCAGGAGTGAGTGGCACTGGAGGTCCTCAATATTGACTCTGGACCCCATGAAATCTCAGGACATCAGATCAAACATGGGCAAGGAAACCTCCTGCTGATTACCCTCCCACAGCTGATGAATCAGTCCTCCTCTATGCTGAACACCACTTGGAGGAAGCACTGAGGGTAGCAAGGGCACAAAATGTACTCTGGATGGGGGACTTCAATGTCCATCACCAAGAGTGGCTCGGTAGCACCACTACTGGCCGAGTCCTGAAGGACATAGCTGCTAGACTGGGCCTGCGGCAGGTGGCGAGGGAAAAACTTACTTGACCTCGTCCTCACCAATCTACCTGTCGCAAATGCATCTGTCCATGACAGTATTGGTTGCAGTGACCACCGCACAGTCCTCATGGAGATGAAGTCCTGTCCTCACACTGAGGACATCATCCAACGTGTTGTGTGGCATTACCACCGTGCTAAATGGGATAGATTCAGAACAGATTTAGCAGCTCAAAACTGGGCATCCATGAGGCGCGGTGGGCCATCAGCAGCAGCAGAATTGTATTCCAGCACAATCTGTAACCTCATGGCACAGCATATTCCTCACTCTACCATTACCAACAAGCCAGGGGATCAACCCTGGTTCAATGAGGAGTGTAGAAGAGCATGCCAGGAGCAGCATCAGGCGTACCTAAAAATGAGGTGCCAACCTGGTGAAGCTACAACTCAGGACTACATGCATGCTAAACAGCGGAAGCAACATGCTATAGACAGAGCTAAGCGATTCCACAACCAACGGATCAGATCAAAGCTCTGCAGTCCTGCCACATCCAGTCGTGAATGGTGGTGGACAATTAAACAACTAACGGGAGGAGGAGGCTCTGCAAACATCCCCATCCTCAATGATGGCGGAGTCCAGCACGTGAGTGCAAAAGACAAGGCTGAAGCGTTTGCAACCATCTTCAGCCAGAAGTGCCGAGTGGATGATCCATCTCAGCCTCCTCCCGATATCCCCACCATCACGGAAGCCAGTCTTCGGCCAAAATCGATTCACTCCATGTGATATCAAGAAACGGCTGAGTGCAGTGGATACAGCAAAGGCTATGGGCCCCGACAACATCCCAGCTGTAGTGCTGAAGACTTGTGCTCTAGAACTAGCTGCGCCTCTAGCCAAGCTGTTCCAGTACAGCTACAACACTGGCATCAACCCGACAATGTGGAAAATTGCCCAGGTATGTCCTGTCCACAAAAAGCAGGACAAATCCAATCCGGCCAATTACCGCCCCATCAGTCTACTCTCAATCATCAGCAAAGTGATGGAAGGTGTCATCGCCAGTGCTATCAAGCGGCATTTACTCACCAATAACCTGCTCACCGATGCTCAGTTTGGGTTCCGCCAGGACCACTCGGCTCCAGACCTCATTACAGCGTTGGTCCAAACATGGACAAAAGAGCTGAATTCCAGAGGTGAGGTGAGAGTGACTGCCCTTGACATCAAGGCAGCATTTGACCGAGTGTGGCACCAAGGAGCCCTAGTAAAATTGAAGTCAATGGGAATCAGGGGAAAACTCTCCAGTGGCTGGAGTCATACCTGGCACAAAGGAAGATGGTAGTGGTTGTTGGAGGCCAATCATCTCAGCCCCAGGACATTGCTGCAGGAGTTCCTCAGTGCAGTGTCCTAGGCCCAACCATCTTCAGCTGCTTCATCAATGACCTTCCCTCCATCATAAGGTCAGAAATGGGGATGTTCGCTGATGACTGCACAGTGTCCAGTTCCATTTGCAACCCCTCAAATAATGAAGCAGTCCGAGCCCGCATGCAGCAAGACCTGGACAACATCCAGGCTTGGGCTCATAAGTGGCAAGTAACATTCGCGCCAGATAAGTGCCAGGCAATGACCATCTCCAACAAGAGAGAGTCTAACCACCTGCTCCTGACATTCAACGGCATTACCATCGCCAAATCCCCCACCATCAACATCCTGGGGGTCACCATTGACCAGAAACTTAACTGGACCAGCCATATAAATACTGTGGCTACGAGAGCAGGTCAGAGGCTGGGTATTCTGCGGCGAGTGACTCACCTCCTGACTCCCCAAAGCCTTTCCACCATCTACAAGGCACAAGTCAGGAGTGGATCCACTTGCTTGGATGAGTGCAGCTCCAACAACACTCAAGAAGCTCGACACCATCCAAGATAAAGCAGCCCGCTTGATTGGCACCCCATCCACCACACTAAACATTCACTTCCTTCACCACCGGCGCACTGTGGCTGCAGTGTGTACCATCCACAGGATGCACTGCAGCAACTCGCCAAGGCTTCTTCGACAGCACCTCCCAAACCCACGACCTCTACCACCTAGAAGGACAAGAGCAGCAGGCACATGAGAACAACACCACCTGCACGTTCCCCTCCAAGTCACACACCATCCCGACTTGGAAATATATCGCCGTTCCTTCATTGTCGCTGGGTCAAAATCCTGGAACTCCCTTCCGAACAGCACTGTGGGAGAACCGTCACCACACGGACTGCAGCGGCTCAAGAAGGCGGCTCACCACCTTAGGGATGGGCAATAAATGCTGGCCTCGCCAGCGACGCCCACGTGAACGAATAAAAAAAAGATGCTGACTTAAGCATATATGGCACACAACTGGCTTGGCCATCACCAGATCAGGCTGGACCTTCTCAAACTTTGCCCAGCCTCACTTACAGATCCTTAAAGTGGGTGTGTAGACAAAAAAGGGATTCTCAGTTTTTAAATTAGGGCACTGAATATAAAACCAAGTAAATGATGTTAATTTGAACAATATGCTCGTTAGGCTACATTTGGAGTACTTTAATAAGATACCTGGTCACCCCGATATAGGAATGATATAAGAGTAGTTCAAAGGGCACAGATAATGAAAAAGTATCTCAGCTCTCCCAAGGAAAGTTAAAAGTACCTTGTGTCAAATCCTCTCACAATGGCTCCCATTGATTTTGCAGAACCTGCTGCAGAGAGACCAGCAACACCACCACCAATAATGAGGACCTACATCAAGGGATAAGATACAAAAGTCACTGCTGCACATCTTTGTTTCAAAAATTTACATTAAATATAATTTGACAAAAGAGATTTGTGCTGGTTACAAGTTCTTGATTCCAACGTCAACATTCTCAGAGATGATAAAGACTTAAACGAAAAAGTGGGAAGAGAGATAATTGGAGGGAGCACGCAAGATAAGGGAGAGAAAGAAAGAATGGGGGAGAAAAAGGGGGGTGAGAGAGAAAGGGGGAACAGAAAAATGGGGGGGGGGCAGAGAGCCAAATAAAGGGGTAGAGACAAAGCGGAGAGAGGCAGAGGCAGAGAAAGGGGGAGAGAAACAGAAACAGAGGAAGGGGGAGAGAGAGATGGAGACAGAACATAGGAACAGGAGTAAGCCATTCAGCCCCTCAAGCCTATTCCGCCATTGTATTAGGTCATGGCTGAACTGTACCTCAATTCCAGGGAGTTAAAAGAGGGGAGAGAGGGAGATAAAGAGATAAAGGGGGAGGGAGAAAGAAAGGGGTGGTGTGTAAAGGGAGGGAGAGTGTGAAGGGGGGAGAGAGAGAGAGAGAGAGAGTAAGGGGGGGGGGGAAGAGAGAGAGAGTAAGGGGGGGGGGGAAGAGAGAGAGAGTAAGGGGGGGGGGGGAAGAGAGAGAGAGTAAGGGGGGGGGGGGAAGAGAGAGAGTAAGGGGGGGGGGGGAAGAGAGAGAGAGTAAGGGGGGGGGGAAGAGAGAGAGAGTAAGGGGGGGGGGAAGAGAGAGAGAGTAAGGGGGGGGGGAAGAGAGAGAGAGTAAGGGGGGGGGAAGAGAGAGAGAGTAAGGGGGGGGAAGAGAGAGAGAGTAAGGGGGGGGAAGAGAGAGAGAGTAAGGGGGGGAAGAGAGAGAGTAAGGGGGGGGAAGAGAGAGAGAGTAAGGGGGGGGAAGAGAGAGAGAGTAAGGGGGGGAAGAGAGAGAGAGTAAGGGGGGGGAAGAGAGAGAGAGTAAGGGGGGGGGGAGAGAGAGAGAGTAAGGGGGGGGGGAAGAGAGAGAGAGTAAGGGGGGAAGAGAGAGAGAGTAAGGGGGGGGAAGAGAGAGAGAGTAAGGGGGGGGAAGAGAGAGAGAGTAAGGGGGGGGAAGAGAGAGAGAGAAGGGGGGGAGAGAGAGAGAGAGTAAGGGGGGAGAGAGAGAAGAGTAAGGGGGGGGAAGAGAGAGAGAGTAAGGGGGAAGAGAGAGAGTAAGGGGGGGAAGAGAGAGAGAGTAAGGGGGGGGAAGAGAGAGAGAGTAAGGGGGGGAAGAGAGAGAGAGTAAGGGGGGGGAAGAGAGAGAGAGTAAGGGGGGGAAGGGAGAGAGAGTAAGGGGGGGGGAAGGAGAGAGTAAGGGGGGGGAAGGAGAGAGTAAGGGGGGGGGAAGGGAGAGAGTAAGGGGGGGGGAAGGAGAGAGTAAGGGGGGGAAGGGAGAGAGTAAGGGGGGGAAGGGAGAGAGTAAGGGGGGGGAAGAGAGAGAGTAAGGGGGGGGAAGAGAGAGAGTAAGGGGGGGGAAGAGAGAGAGTAAGGGGGGGGAAGAGAGAGAGTAAGGGGGGAAGAGAGAGAGTAAGGGGGGGGAGAGAGAGAGTAAGGGGGGGGAAGAGAGAGAGTAAGGGGGGGGAAGAGAGAGAGTAAGGGGGGGGAAGAGAGAGAGTAAGGGGGGGAAGAGAGAGAGTAAGGGGGGGGAAGAGAGAGAGTAAGGGGGGGGAAGAGAGAGAGTAAGGGGGGGGAAGAGAGAGAGTAAGGGGGGGAAGAGAGAGAGAGTAAGGGGGGGAAGAGAGAGAGAGTAAGGGGGGAAGAGAGAGAGAGTAAGGGGGGGAAGAGAGAGAGAGTAAGGGGGGGAAGAGAGAGAGAGTAAGGGGGGGAAGAGAGAGAGTAAGGGGGGGAAGAGAGAGAGTAAGGGGGGGAAGAGAGAGAGAGTAAGGGGGGGAAGAGAGAGAGTAAGGGGGGGAAGAGAGAGAGTAAGGGGGGAGAGAGAGAGAGAGTAAGGGGGGGAAGAGAGAGAGAGAGTAAGGGGGGGGAAGAGAGAGAGTAAGGGGGGGGAACGAGAGAGAGTAAGGGGGGGGAAGAGAGAGAGTAAGGGGGGGAAGAGAGAGAGTAAGGGGGGGAGAGAGAGAGTAAGGGGGGGGAAGAGAGAGAGTAAGGGGGGGAAGAGAGAGAGTAAGGGGGGGAAGAGAGAGAGTAAGGGGGGGGAAGAGAGAGAGTAAGGGGGGGAAGAGAGAGAGTAAGGGGGGGAAGAGAGAGGAGTAAGGGGGGGGATGTGAGAGGTAAGGGGGGGGGTAGAGAGAGAGTAAGGGGGGGAAGAGAGAGAGTAAGGGGGGGGAAGAGAAGAGTATGGGGGGGA
>NW_027138412.1:0-5000 GCF_035084215.1 Heptranchias perlo
TCATTTCCCTGCTTTCTTGTCAACCTTTTCCCCTTTTGGACTTCGCCGCCGCACTTTGCTTTTGCCTTCTGGTTAAACATTTCTCCCCTTTTAATCCTTTTTCCCACTTTTGGTTCACCAGTTCACCCAGCTTCTGGTTAAACCATTTCCCCTTTGGGACTTAAGTCTCTGAGCATTCTTTTGGGATTCTGGTTAACCATTTGCCACTTTTTTAAAAATGTTGCCGCTTTTGTTTAATGCTTTCCCTGCTTTCTGGTCAACCTTTTCCCCTTACGACTTCGCCGCCGCACTTTGCTTTCGCCTTCTGGTTAATCATTTCACCCCTTTTAATCCTTTTTCCCACTTTGGGTTGGACAGTTCACCCAGCTACTGGTTAACCATTTCCCCTTTGGGACTTAAGTCTCTGAGCATTCTTTTGTGATTCTGGTTCACCATTTGTCCCTTTTTAAAAGATATTGCTGCTTTTGATTAAACCTTTCCCCTGCTTTGCGGTCGACCTATTCCTCTTTCAGACTTCATCGCCGCACCTTGTTTTCGACATCTGGTTCAACATTTCTCCCCTTTTAATCCTTTTTCCCACTTTTGGTTAAGCAGTTCACCCAGCTTCTGGTTCACCATTTGCCCCTTTTTACTGAATTTTTCTGCTTTTGTTTAATCATTTCCCTGCTTTGCGGTCGACCTATTCCTCTTTCAGACTTCATCGCCGCGCATTGTTTTCGACATCTGGTTCAACATTTCTCCCCTTTTAATCCTCTTTCCCACTTTTGGTTAAGCAGTTCACCCAACTTCTGGTTAACCATTTGCCCCTTCTTACTGAATTTTTCTGCTTTTGTTTAATCATTTCCCTGCTTTATGGTCAACCTTTTCCCCTTTAGGACTTCGCCGCCGCACTTTGCTTTCGCCTTCTGGTTAATCATTTCACAACATTTTAATCTTTTTCCCACTTTTGGTTAAACAGTTCACCCAGGCTTCTGGTTAACCATTTGCCCCTTTGGGACTTAAGTCTCTGAGCATTCTTTTGGGATTCTGGTTCACCATTTGTCCCTTTTTAAAAGATATTGCTGCTTCTGTTTAATCCTTTCCCTGCTTTGCGGTCAACCTTTTCCTCTTTCAGACTTCATCGCCGCGCATTGTTTTCGACATCTGGTTCAACATTTCTCCCCCTTTTAATCCTCTTTCCCACTTTTGGTTAAGCAGTTCACCCAACTTCTGGTTCACCACTTGCCCCTTTTTACTGAATTTTTCTGCTTTTGTTAAATCATTTCCCTGCTTTCCGGTCAACCTTTCCCTCTTTCAGACTTAATCGCCGCACATTGTTGTCGACTTCTGGTTGATCAGTTCACCCCTTTTTTTATCCTTTTTCCCACTTTGGGTTAAGCAGTTCACCCAGCTTCTGGTTAACCATTTGCCCCTTTGGCACTTAAGTCTCTGAGCATTCTTTTGGGATTCTGGTAAACCATTTGTCCCTTTTTAAAAAATGCTGCTGCTTTTGTTTATGCTTGCCCTGCTTTGCGGTCGATCATTTCACCCCTTTTAATCCATTTTGCCACTTTGGGTTAAACAGTTCACACAACTTCTGGTTCACCATTTCACATTTCGGAACTTTTATTCCCACCATTACTTTGGGCTTCTGGTTCATCATTTCACGCTGTTTTACAAATCTTTGCCGCTTCACTTTTAATCCACAAACCGTGGCTCGCTTTCGGGTGGGGGGGGGGGGTAGCGGGTTTGGGCCGGCACTCGACATCCCGGTGTGCGACCGGGTTCGTTCTGGTACCGCTCGGTGCCCCTCGTCCTGCTCTTGCCGCGGAAGCAAACCAGACGACCGTCGGTCTCACGCCCGAGGGGAGAGGAGGCGGAAAGCGGTTTGCAGCCTTTCGCTGTACCTCCGGCGGCAGCGCCGCACCTCCGAGTGCTCGGTACCGTTCGCTGCACCTCGTCCGGCCGCACGCAGCGAGCCAAACCCGGAGGAAATCGGCCTGTGCCTTCTCGAGATATGGGCCTCCGGGTGGGACGGACAAACCGGGGCCCCGAGCTCGCTTTCGGCGGCCCGGCACTCGACTTCCCGGTGTCCGAACGTGATCCTTCCGGTACCCTTCGGTGCCCCTTGCCCGACTCTAGCTCCCGTGCTGAAGCGGAGTCGGTCGGCCTGACGGCCTGCCGAGTTAACCAGCGGAAAGCGGTGCGCAGCCTTTCGCTTGCAGCTCCGGCGGGCAGCGCCGCACCTCCGGCTGCTCAGTGCCGTCCGCTGCTCCCCTTCCGGCTGCACGCAGCGAACCATACCCGGAGGAAATCGGCCTCGGCCTTCCGGAGATATGGGCCTGCGAGTGGGACCAATAAATCGGTGCACATTTCCGGCTCGGTTTCCGGCCTCGGCACTATCAGTTCACGCCGTCCGACCGACGTCGTTCTGGCACGGTTCCGTTGCTCCTTGATCCGGTCCAGCCACGGTAATCAGCCGAAGATGGTGGGGGGGACACATTGCCCGCCGAGTTAGCCGGAGGGAAATCGGCCTCGGACTTCCTCAGATATCAGCCTCCGGGTGGGACAGACAAACCGGGGACCCGAGCACGCTTTCGGCGGCCCGCTGGTCGACTTCCCGGTGTGCGACCGGGTTCGTTCCGGTACCGTTCGCTGCCCCTCGTCCTGCTCTAGCCGCGGAAACAAACCCGACGACCGTCGGTCTCACGCCCGCGGAGGGAGGTGGCGGAAAGTGGTTTGCAGCCTTTCGCTGTACCTCCGGCGGGCAGCGCCCGACCTCCGAGTGCTCGGTACCGTCCGCTGCGCCTGGTCCGGCCGCACACAACGAGCCATACCCGGTGGAAATCGGCCCTGTGCCTTCCAGAGATATGGGCCTCCGGGGTGGGACGGACAAACCGGGGCCCCGTGCTCGCTTTCGGCGGCCCGCTAGTCGACTTCCCGGTGTGCGACCGGGTTCCTTCCGGTACCGTTCGCTGCCCCTCGTCCTGCTCTAGCCGCGGAAACAAACCCGACGACCGTCGGTCTCACGCCCGCGGAGGGAGGCGGCGGAAAGTGGTTTGCAGCCTTTCGCTGTACCTCCGGCGGGCAGCGCCCGACCTCCGAGTGCTCGGTACCGTCCGCTGCGCCTGGTCCGGCCGCACACAACGAGCCATACCCGGTGGAAATCGGCCTGTGTCTTCCGGAGATATGGGCCTTCCGGGTGGGACGGACAAACCGGGGCCCCGAGCGGTGGCACCCTGCTCGCTTTCGGCGGCCCGGCACTCGACTTCCCGGTGTGCGAACGTCATCGTTCCGGTACCTTCGGTGCCCCTTGCCCCACTCTAGCTCCGGTGCTAAAGCGGAGTCGGTCGGTCTCACGGACGCCGAGTTAGCAGGCGGAAAGCGGTGCGCAGCCTTTCGCTGTCACTCCGGCGGGCAGCACCGCACCTCCGAGTGCTCGGTACCGAACGCTGCGCCGCCTCCTGCCGCACGCAACGAGCCATACCCGCAGGAAATCGGCCTCGGCGTTCCGGAGTTATCCGCCTCCGAGTGGGCCTGACCAAGCGGGGTGAACTGGAAATCATTAACCAACGTACTTCCATGTTTTCACCCGCAGAGGGCAGCACTCTCTTCTCCGTTTTAAACTGGGCCGACCCGGCTCCGTTTCGAGACCCGGCACTCGACTTCCCGGTGTGCGACCGGGTTCGTTCCGGTACCGTTCGCTGCCCCTCGTCCTGCTCTAGCCGCGGAACTAAACCCGACGACCGTCGGTCTCACGCCCGCGGAGGGAGGCGGCGGAAAGTGGTTTGCAGCCTTTCGCTGTACCTCCGGCGGGCAGCGCCCGACCTCCGAGTGCTCGGTACCGTCCGCTGCGCCTGGTCCGGCCGCACACAACGAGCCATACCCGGTGGAAATCGGCCTGTGCCTTCCGGAGATATGGGCCTCCGGGTGGGACGGACAAACCGGGGCCCCGAGCTCGCTTTCGGCGGCCCGCTAGTCGACTTCCCGGTGTGCGACCGGGTTCCTTCCAGTACCGTTCGCTTGCCCCTCGTCCTGCTCTAGCCGCGGAACCAAACCCGACGACCGTCGGTCTCACGCCCGCGGAGGGAGGCGGCGGAAAGTGGTTTGCAGCCTTTCGCTGTACCTCCGGCGGGCAGCGCCGGACCTCCGAGTGCTCGGTACCGTCCGCTGCGCCTGGTCCGGCCGCACGCAACGAGCCATACCCGGAGGAAATCGGCCTGTGCCTTCCGGAGATATGGGCCTCCGGGTGGGACGGACAAACCGGGGGCCCCGAGCGGTGGCACCCTGCTCGCTTTCAGCGGCCCCGGCACTCGACTTCCCCGGTATGCGAACGTGATCGTTCCGGTACCCTTCGGTGCCCCTTGCCCCACTCTAGCTCCGGTGCTAAAGCGGAGTCGGTCGGTCTCACGGACGCCGAGTTACCAGGCGGAAAGCGGTGCGCAGCCTTTCGCTGTCACTCCGGCGGGCAGCACCGCATCTCCGAGTGCTCGGTACCGTACGCTGCGCCGCCTCCTGCCGCACGCAACGAGCCATACCCGGAGGAAATCGGCCTCGGCGTTCCGGAGTTATCCGCCTCCGAGTGGGCCTGACCAAGCGGGGTGAACTGGAAATCATTAACCAACGTACTTCCAGGTTTTCACCCGCAGAGGGCAGCACTCTATTCTCCGTTTTAAATTGGGCTGACCCGGCTCCGTTTCGAGACCCGGCACTCGACTTCCCGGTGTGCGAACGTGATCGTTCCGGTACCCAACCGTGCCCCTTGCCCCACTCTAGCTCCGGCGGTAAAGCGAAGTCGGTCGGTCTCACGGACGCCGAGTTAGCAGGCGGAAAGCGGTGCGCAGCCTTTCGCTGTCACTCCGGCGGGCAGCATCGCACCTCCCAGTGCTCGGTACCGTACGCTGCGCCTCCTCCTGCCGCACGCAACGAGCCATACCCGGAGGAAATCGGCCTCGGCCTTCCTGAGATATCAGCCTCCGAGTGGGCCCGAAGAGTCGGTGGCACCCTGCTCGCTTTCAGCG
>NW_027138412.1:15000-22500 GCF_035084215.1 Heptranchias perlo
ACCAACAACACCGTTTTGGTCTCACTCTCTCGAGTTGTAGTACACACAAGTCGTTTGCTCAAGTGACTGTGTGTGTGTTACGTGTCGCATTAGCTGAGCCGACGGGGACGGCCGATACGAAGTCATGTACACGCTTGGGGTAAAGCTACAATGGGCCTTTGCAGCCACCGTCGGGCTGGGCACATGGCCTCCCCCCACCATGACGAGGGAGGTTGGCGCCGGTTCCAACCTGGGCTTGCAAGCGGTAATGCATGACAGACAGCCAGCAACAAACAAAAGTCGAAAGGAGCCCACCTTTTGCCAGGCACAGACCGTTAAGGTCACGGACACGCTTGGGTGGTTAAGCTACAGTGACCCTTTCTAGCCGCCTTCGTCGTGTCTGCTGGGCACACATGGCCTTCCCCCCCCTGCCCGTGACAGGGGAGAGGTTGGTGTGCCAGGTCCGACTGGAGTTTGCAAACCATAGCGTTCAAGATACATGCACACACTCAGCCCTCCAGCTCTAAAAGGGTGACGTGTTTTGGTGCTCAGTTGCTAGAGAAATCTCGTGTTCAGCTACCAGAACGGGACTTGCTGTGCACATTCCCGCTCCACTCGAGACGGCAGACACCCAGGCTCTGGAGCTTGAATCGGACCTCTGTTAGACAACACAGGTGGACTTCTCGGCCTCACAAGAGAGCAATACGCCAGCGGGTGAACAGGAGAGTCGTGCCGACAAAACCCACTGACTTTTAAAACTGTCCGTCTGCCACTTGGGACAGAGAGAGGAACCTGACGAGCCTGAACACCAGCCTTGGCTGGACCGCTCGGGCCCTCCCATGTCGGACGCGAGTCGCCAAATCGATCGGAAGAGAGTACCGATTCCTCTCAAAAAGTCTGCGTGCCCGTTATTATAAAAGCAGCCCACCGGCCGCGGTGCCTTGCCCACAAACACACTTGGTGTCTGGGGTGATTCAGAGCCGCCGCGGCTCGAAAGTGTCAACCTGTTTTAAAAGTCATCGCTATGCCGGCACAGGTGACTTTCAAGTTAAAGAGTTCTCTTTATTGGCTTTCAAAAAAATCTGCAAAGTGTCACAGAGATTTTGAGAAACTCTTTTTTTTCTTTATATTATTATAATATAATATAATGTGTATATGTTTTCGAAAAGCATCCACCAGCAATCCATGGTGAGCCTCTCTCTGCTGGCAAGCTCCTCCTGCCTGAGCCCGACGCTGTCGAGGCTCAACACGATTTCAGACTGACAAAGAGTTCGAAAATTGCCGCCTGATGTAGCTTTAAATGCTGACAGGTGACTTCCGAGTGCTCTTGTAAAGGTCTCCGCTTTGAAATTGAGAGCCTTTTGCCAAGTGTCACTTTTTCAGGCACTCTTAAAGTGCACCTGGGCTGTCAGAGAAAGCTCTGAAAATCGTGTTCTCGAAAATCTCCGGGTACCCGACCAATCCCTAGGTGCCCGAATGACAAGTGTCAATTCGGCAGGACGGCCTCCCACCTCCGGCCGCAGATGCGTCACTAAATCCCCGCAAAGGGGGCTTTCTCATTTCGGCATAGGGGCTTCCGCGGCCAACTCATTAACCTGTGCTCGGACTTTTTGTGCCACAAGTGCAAGGGACCGTTTGCCGGCAGCTACTCGCACCCCCCCGCCCAGGGGGGGAATCCTCTGACCGGAGATCCGAAACGCCGGCCGAATCCATCCCCGTCGGACTTCCGAAGGGGTTCCCTCGACCGACTGACTTCCGAACTCCTTTCTGGGCTTAAACGGGTGGAATTCGGACCCTCTCGCAAGGGAGCCGAAGCCCGCCAGCCCCGGGAGGCCTCGGGGCCGCCGTTTTCAAGCCCGACCAAAAAACCCGAAAAATGGGGAAAAATGGGAAAAATTCCCACTCCCAAAAGGCTTAAAAGTCGGTTGGGCGGCAGCCCGGGTCGGTCTCTGCAGACCTGGAGGCGCTAGACACAAGTCTGGTAAACAGGCTAAGTCTCGACATGCCACCTCTTACTATCCTGCAGGTACCCCGCCAATCCCCCCGGAACCGGCTGGCAATTGGCGAATCAGCGGGACGAATTTGAATTCGTGACCGACTCTCTGACACCGAATCGCCGCAAACGCGTTTCGATTTTTCGGCTTCGGTACCTCCCATCAGACTTTGACTGGCCATATCTCCGGACTCACGTGTCGCAGCCGGGACCTTCAGGTACCGTTCGACGCGTCTAACCCTGCCCCGTCGAATGGCGCCCCTCGCGGTGTGGTCCGATTTCCGCATTTTGGTCAGATTTGCCTCCAAATTTTTCAGATTGAGTTGACGAATGCCCCCTACGGGGTAACCTCTTGCCCTTTCGGACATGGTCCCTGTGACTTAATTTCCGCCTTTTGCTCAATCGTTTCCCCATTTATAATTAATTTTAAAAATCGGGTTACTCAGTTCTGGTTTACCAGTTCCCTCTTCGGACTTAGTTTTTGGTTAATCATTTCCGGTTCACCAGTTCCCGTTTTGGACTTAGTCTCTGCGGGCCGTTTCTCATCTTTTGGTTCATCAGTTCCCCTCTTTTAATAATTTTTTGGCTGCTTTCGTTTGATCATTTCCCTGCCTTCTGGGTGACTTTTGCCCCTTAGGACTTCATCGCCGCACATTATTTTCGACTTCTGGTTGATCATTTCACCCCTTTTAATCATTTTTGCAACTTTTGGTTAACCATTTCACCCAGCTTCTGGTTAACCATTTCCCCTTTGGGACTTAGTCTCTGAGCATTCTTTTGGGATTCTGGTTAATCATTTGCCAATTTTTAAAAAATGTTGCCGCTTTTGTTTAATGCTTTCTGGTCAACCTTTCCCTCTTTCAGACTTCACCGCGGCACATTGCTTTAGCCTCCTGGTTAATCATTTCACCCCTTTTAATCATTTTTGCAACTTTTGGTTAACCATTTCCCCCAGCTTCTGGTTAACCATTTCCCCTTTGGGACTTGGTCTCTGAGCATTCTTTTGGGATTCTGGTTAATCATTTGCCAATTTTTTAAAAATGTTGCCACTTTTGTTTAATGCTTTCTGGTCAACCTTTCCCTCTTTCAGACTTCACCGCGGCACATTGCTTCAGCCTCCTGGTTAATCATTTCACCCCTTTTAATCATTTTTGCAACTTTTGGTTAACCATTTCCCCCAGCTTCTGGTTAACCATTTCCCCTTTGGGACTTAGTCTCTGAGCATTCTTTTGGGATTCTGGTTAATCATTTGCCAATTTTTAAAAAATGTTGCCACTTTTGTTTAATGCTTTCTGGTCAACCTTTCCCTCTTTCAGACTTCACCGCGGCACATTGCTCCAGCCTCCTGGTTAATCATTTCACCCCTTTTAATCATTTTTGCAACTTTTGGTTAACCATTTCCCCCAGCTTCTGGTTAACCATTTCCCCTTTGGGACTTAGTCTCTGAGCATTCTTTTGGGATTCTGGTTAATCATTTGCCAATTTTTTAAAAATGTTGCCACTTTTGTTTAATGCTTTCTGGTCAACCTTTCCCTCTTTCAGACTTCACCGCGGCACATTGCTTTAGCCTCCTGGTTAATCATTTCACCCCTTTTAATCATTTTTGCAACTTTTGGTTAACCATTTCCCCCAGCTTCTGGTTAACCATTTCCCCTTTGGGACTTAGTCTCTGAGCATTCTTTTGGGATTCTGGTTAATCATTTGCCAATTTTTAAAAAATGTTGCCACTTTTGTTTAATGCTTTCTGGTCAACCTTTCCCTCTTTCAGACTTCACCGCGGCACATTGCTTCAGCCTCCTGGTTAATCATTTCACCCCTTTTAATCATTTTTGCAACTTTTGGTTAACCATTTCCCCCAGCTTCTGGTTAACCATTTCCCCTTTGGGACTTAGTCTCTGAGCATTCTTTTGGGATTCTGGTTAATCATTTGCCAATTTTTAAAAAATGTTGCCGCTTTTGTTTAATGCTTTCTGGTCAACCTTTCCCTCTTTCAGACTTCACCGCGGCACATTGCTTTAGCCTCCTGGTTAATCATTTCACCCCTTTTAATCATTTTTGCAACTTTTGGTTAACCATTTCCCCCAGCTTCTGGTTAACCATTTCCCCTTTGGGACTTGGTCTCTGAGCATTCTTTTGGGATTCTGGTTAATCATTTGCCAATTTTTTAAAAATGTTGCCACTTTTGTTTAATGCTTTCTGGTCAACCTTTCCCTCTTTCAGACTTCACCGCGGCACATTGCTTCAGCCTCCTGGTTAATCATTTCACCCCTTTTAATCATTTTTGCAACTTTTGGTTAACCATTTCCCCCAGCTTCTGGTTAACCATTTCCCCTTTGGGACTTAGTCTCTGAGCATTCTTTTGGGATTCTGGTTAATCATTTGCCAATTTTTAAAAAATGTTGCCACTTTTGTTTAATGCTTTCTGGTCAACCTTTCCCTCTTTCAGACTTCACCGCGGCACATTGCTCCAGCCTCCTGGTTAATCATTTCACCCCTTTTAATCATTTTTGCAACTTTTGGTTAACCATTTCCCCCAGCTTCTGGTTAACCATTTCCCCTATGGGACTTAGTCTCTGAGCATTCTTTTGGGATTCTGGTTAATCATTTGCCAATTTTTAAAAAATGTTGCCGCTTTTGTTTAATGCTTTCTGGTCAACCTTTCCCTCTTTCAGACTTCACCGCGGCACATTGCTTTAGCCTCCTGGTTAATCATTTCACCCCTTTTAATCATTTTTGCAACTTTTGGTTAACCATTTCCCCCAGCTTCTGGTTAACCATTTCCCCTTTGGGACTTAGTCTCTGAGCATTCTTTTGGGATTCTGGTTAATCATTTGCCACTTTTTAAAAAATGTTGCCGCTTTTGTTTAATCGTTTCCCTGCTATGTGGTCAACCTTTTCCCCTTTCAGACTTCATCGCCGCGCATTGTTGTCGACTTCTGGTTAATCATTTTTCCCCTTTAAATCTTTTTTTGCCACTTTCGGTTAACCATTTCACCCAGCTTCTGGTTAACCATTTGCCCCATTATACTGAATTTTTCCGCTTTGGTTTAATCATTTCCCTGCTTTCTTGTCAACCTTTTCCCCTTTTGGACTTCGCCGCCGCACTTTGCTTTTGCCTTCTGGTTAAACATTTCTCCCCTTTTAATCCTTTTTCCCACTTTTGGTTCACCAGTTCACCCAGCTTCTGGTTAACCATTTCCCCTTTGGGACTTAAGTCTCTGAGCATTCTTTTGGGATTCTGGTTAACCATTTGCCACTTTTTTAAAAATGTTGCCGCTTTTGTTTAATGCTTTCCCTGCTTTCTGGTCAACCTTTTCCCCTTACGACTTCGCCGCCGCACTTTGCTTTCGCCTTCTGGTTAATCATTTCACCCCTTTTAATCCTTTTTCCCACTTTGGGTTGGACAGTTCACCCAGCTACTGGTTAACCATTTCCCCTTTGGGACTTAAGTCTCTGAGCATTCTTTTGTGATTCTGGTTCACCATTTGTCCCTTTTTAAAAGATATTGCTGCTTTTGATTAAACCTTTCCCTGCTTTGCGGTCGACCTATTCCTCTTTCAGACTTCATCGCCGCACCTTGTTTTCGACATCTGGTTCAACATTTCTCCCCTTTTAATCCTTTTTCCCACTTTTGGTTAAGCAGTTCACCCAGCTTCTGGTTCACCATTTGCCCCTTTTTACTGAATTTTTCTGCTTTTGTTTAATCATTTCCCTGCTTTGCGGTCGACCTATTCCTCTTTCAGACTTCATCGCCGCGCATTGTTTTCGACATCTGGTTCAACATTTCTCCCCTTTTAATCCTCTTTCCCACTTTTGGTTAAGCAGTTCACCCAACTTCTGGTTAACCATTTGCCCCTTCTTACTGAATTTTTCTGCTTTTGTTTAATCATTTCCCTGCTTTATGGTCAACCTTTTCCCCTTTAGGACTTCGCCGCCGCACTTTGCTTTCGCCTTCTGGTTAATCATTTCACAACATTTTAATCCTTTTTCCCACTTTTGGTTAAACAGTTCACCCAGCTTCTGGTTAACCATTTGCCCCTTTGGGACTTAAGTCTCTGAGCATTCTTTTGGGATTCTGGTTCACCATTTGTCCCTTTTTAAAAGATATTGCTGCTTCTGTTTAATCCTTTCCCTGCTTTGCGGTCAACCTTTTCCTCTTTCAGACTTCATCGCCGCGCATTGTTTTCGACATCTGGTTCAACATTTCTCCCCTTTTAATCCTCTTTCCCACTTTTGGTTAAGCAGTTCACCCAACTTCTGGTTCACCACTTGCCCCTTTTTACTGAATTTTTCTGCTTTTGTTTAATCATTTCCCTGCTTTCCGGTCAACCTTTCCCTCTTTCAGACTTAATCGCCGCACATTGTTGTCGACTTCTGGTTGATCAGTTCACCCCTTTTTTATCCTTTTTCCCACTTTGGGTTAAGCAGTTCACCCAGCTTCTGGTTAACCATTTGCCCCTTTGGCACTTAAGTCTCTGAGCATTCTTTTGGGATTCTGGTAAACCATTTGTCCCTTTTTAAAAAATGCTGCTGCTTTTGTTTAATGCTTGCCCTGCTTTGCGGTCGATCATTTCACCCCTTTTAATCCATTTTTGCCACTTTGGGTTAAACAGTTCACACAACTTCTGGTTCACCATTTCACATTTCGGAACTTTTATTCCCACCATTACTTTGGGCTTCTGGTTCATCATTTCACGCTGTTTTACAAATCTTTGCCGCTTCACTTTTAATCCACAAACCGTGGCTCGCTTTCGGGTGGGGGGGGGGGTAGCGGGTTTGGGCCGGGCACTCGACATCCCGGTGTGCGACCGGGTTCGTTCTGGTACCGCTCGGTGCCCCTCGTCCTGCTCTTGCCGCGGAAGCAAACCAGACGACCGTCGGTCTCACGCCCGAGGGGAGAGGAGGCGGAAAGCGGTTTGCAGCCTTTCGCTGTACCTCCGGCGGGCAGCGCCGCACCTCCGAGTGCTCGGTACCGTTCGCTGCACCTCGTCCGGCCGCACGCAGCGAGCCAAACCCGGAGGAAATCGGCCTGTGCCTTCTCGAGATATGGGCCTCCGGGTGGGACGGACAAACCGGGGCCCCGAGCTCGCTTTCGGCGGCCCGGCACTCGACTTCCCGGTGTCCGAACGTGATCCTTCCGGTACCCTTCGGTGCCCCTTGCCCGACTCTAGCTCCCGTGCTGAAGCGGAGTCGGTCGGCCTGACGGCCTGCCGAGTTAACCAGCGGAAAGCGGTGCGCAGCCTTTCGCTTGCAGCTCCGGCGGGCAGCGCCGCACCTCCGGCTGCTCAGTGCCGTCCGCTGCTCCCCTTCCGGCTGCACGCAGCGAACCATACCCGGAGGAAATCGGCCTCGGCCTTCCGGAGATATGGGCCTGCGAGTGGGACCAATAAATCGGTGCACATTTCCGGCTCGGTTTCCGGCCTCGGCACTATCAGTTCACGCCGTCCGACCGACGTCGTTCTGGCACGGTTCCGTTGCTCCTTGATCCGGTCCAGCCACGGTAATCAGCCGAAGATGGTGGGGGGTAG
>NW_027138412.1:35000-40000 GCF_035084215.1 Heptranchias perlo
AACTCCTTTCTGGGCTTAAACGGGTGGAATTCGGACCCTCTCGCAAGGGAGCCGAAGCCCGCCAGCCCCGGGAGGCCTCGGGGCCGCCGTTTTCAAGCCCGACCAAAAAACCCGAAAAATGGGGAAAAATGGGAAAAATTCCCACTCCCAAAAGGCTTAAAAGTCGGTTGGGCGGCAGCCCGGGTCGGTCTCTGCAGACCTGGAGGCGCTAGACACAAGTCTGGTAAACAGGCTAAGTCTCGACATGCCACCTCTTACTATCCTGCAGGTACCCCGCCAATCCCCCCGGAACCGGCTGGCAATTGGCGAATCAGCGGGACGAATTTGAATTCGTGACCGACTCTCTGACACCGAATCGCCGCAAACGCGTTTCGATTTTTCGGCTTCGGTACCTCCCATCAGACTTTGACTGGCCATATCTCCGGACTCACGTGTCGCAGCCGGGACCTTCAGGTACCGTTCGACGCGTCTAACCCTGCCCCGTCGAATGGCGCCCCTCGCGGTGTGGTCCGATTTCCGCATTTTGGTCAGATTTGCCTCCAAATTTTTCAGATTGAGTTGACGAATGCCCCCTACGGGGTAACCTCTTGCCCTTTCGGACATGGTCCCTGTGACTTAATTTCCGCCTTTTGCTCAATCGTTTCCCCATTTATAATTAATTTTAAAAATCGGGTTACTCAGTTCTGGTTTACCAGTTCCCTCTTCGGACTTAGTTTTTGGTTAATCATTTCCGGTTCACCAGTTCCCGTTTTGGACTTAGTCTCTGCGGGCCGTTTCTCATCTTTTGGTTCATCAGTTCCCCTCTTTTAATAATTTTTTGGCTGCTTTCGTTTGATCATTTCCCTGCCTTCTGGGTGACTTTTGCCCCTTAGGACTTCATCGCCGCACATTATTTTCGACTTCTGGTTGATCATTTCACCCCTTTTAATCATTTTTGCAACTTTTGGTTAACCATTTCACCCAGCTTCTGGTTAACCATTTCCCCTTTGGGACTTAGTCTCTGAGCATTCTTTTGGGATTCTGGTTAATCATTTGCCAATTTTTAAAAAATGTTGCCGCTTTTGTTTAATGCTTTCTGGTCAACCTTTCCCTCTTTCAGACTTCACCGCGGCACATTGCTTTAGCCTCCTGGTTAATCATTTCACCCCTTTTAATCATTTTTGCAACTTTTGGTTAACCATTTCCCCCAGCTTCTGGTTAACCATTTCCCCTTTGGGACTTGGTCTCTGAGCATTCTTTTGGGATTCTGGTTAATCATTTGCCAATTTTTTAAAAATGTTGCCACTTTTGTTTAATGCTTTCTGGTCAACCTTTCCCTCTTTCAGACTTCACCGCGGCACATTGCTTCAGCCTCCTGGTTAATCATTTCACCCCTTTTAATCATTTTTGCAACTTTTGGTTAACCATTTCCCCCAGCTTCTGGTTAACCATTTCCCCTTTGGGACTTAGTCTCTGAGCATTCTTTTGGGATTCTGGTTAATCATTTGCCAATTTTTAAAAAATGTTGCCACTTTTGTTTAATGCTTTCTGGTCAACCTTTCCCTCTTTCAGACTTCACCGCGGCACATTGCTCCAGCCTCCTGGTTAATCATTTCACCCCTTTTAATCATTTTTGCAACTTTTGGTTAACCATTTCCCCAGCTTCTGGTTAACCATTTCCCCTTTGGGACTTAGTCTCTGAGCATTCTTTTGGGATTCTGGTTAATCATTTGCCAATTTTTTAAAAATGTTGCCACTTTTGTTTAATGCTTTCTGGTCAACCTTTCCCTCTTTCAGACTTCACCGCGGCACATTGCTTTAGCCTCCTGGTTAATCATTTCACCCCTTTTAATCATTTTTGCAACTTTTGGTTAACCATTTCCCCCAGCTTCTGGTTAACCATTTCCCCTTTGGGACTTAGTCTCTGAGCATTCTTTTGGGATTCTGGTTAATCATTTGCCAATTTTTAAAAAATGTTGCCACTTTTGTTTAATGCTTTCTGGTCAACCTTTCCCTCTTTCAGACTTCACCGCGGCACATTGCTTCAGCCTCCTGGTTAATCATTTCACCCCTTTTAATCATTTTTGCAACTTTTGGTTAACCATTTCCCCCAGCTTCTGGTTAACCATTTCCCCTTTGGGACTTAGTCTCTGAGCATTCTTTTGGGATTCTGGTTAATCATTTGCCAATTTTTAAAAAATGTTGCCGCTTTTGTTTAATGCTTTCTGGTCAACCTTTCCCTCTTTCAGACTTCACGCGCGCACATTGCTTTAGCCTCCTGGTTAATCATTTCACCCCTTTTAATCATTTTTGCAACTTTTGGTTAACCATTTCCCCCAGCTTCTGGTTAACCATTTCCCCTTTGGGACTTGGTCTCTGAGCATTCTTTTGGGATTCTGGTTAATCATTTGCCAATTTTTTAAAAATGTTGCCACTTTTGTTTAATGCTTTCTGGTCAACCTTTCCCTCTTTCAGACTTCACCGCGGCACATTGCTTCAGCCTCCTGGTTAATCATTTCACCCCTTTTAATCATTTTTGCAACTTTTGGTTAACCATTTCCCCCAGCTTCTGGTTAACCATTTCCCCTTTGGGACTTAGTCTCTGAGCATTCTTTTGGGATTCTGGTTAATCATTTGCCAATTTTTAAAAAATGTTGCCACTTTTGTTTAATGCTTTCTGGTCAACCTTTCCCTCTTTCAGACTTCACCGCGGCACATTGCTCCAGCCTCCTGGTTAATCATTTCACCCCTTTTAATCATTTTTGCAACTTTTGGTTAACCATTTCCCCCAGCTTCTGGTTAACCATTTCCCCTATGGGACTTAGTCTCTGAGCATTCTTTTGGGATTCTGGTTAATCATTTGCCAATTTTTAAAAAATGTTGCCGCTTTTGTTTAATGCTTTCTGGTCAACCTTTCCCTCTTTCAGACTTCACCGCGGCACATTGCTTTAGCCTCCTGGTTAATCATTTCACCCCTTTTAATCATTTTTGCAACTTTTGGTTAACCATTTCCCCAGCTTCTGGTTAACCATTTCCCCTTTGGGACTTAGTCTCTGAGCATTCTTTTGGGATTCTGGTTAATCATTTGCCACTTTTTAAAAAATGTTGCCGCTTTTGTTAATCGTTTCCCTGCTATGTGGTCAACCTTTTCCCCTTTCAGACTTCATCGCCGCGCATTGTTGTCGACTTCTGGTTAATCATTTTTCCCCTTTAAATCTTTTTTGCCACTTTTCGGTTAACCATTTCACCCAGCTTCTGGTTAACCATTTGCCCCATTATACTGAATTTTTCCGCTTTGGTTTAATCATTTCCCTGCTTTCTTGTCACCTTTTCCCCTTTTGGACTTCGCCGCCGCACTTTGCTTTTGCCTTCTGGTTAAACATTTCTCCCTTTTAATCCTTTTTCCCACTTTTGGTTCACCAGTTCACCCAGCTTCTGGTTAACCATTTCCCCTTTGGGACTTAAGTCTCTGAGCATTCTTTTGGGATTCTGGTTAACCATTTGCCACTTTTTTAAAAATGTTGCCGCTTTTGTTTAATGCTTTCCCTGCTTTCTGGTCAACCTTTTCCCCTTACGACTTCGCCGCCGCACTTTGCTTTCGCCTTCTGGTTAATCATTTCACCCCTTTTAATCCTTTTTCCCACTTTGGGTTGGACAGTTCACCCAGCTACTGGTTAACCATTTCCCCTTTGGGACTTAAGTCTCTGAGCATTCTTTTGTGATTCTGGTTCACCATTTGTCCCTTTTTAAAAGATATTGCTGCTTTTGATTAAACCTTTCCCTGCTTTGCGGTCGACCTATTCCTCTTTCAGACTTCATCGCCGCACCTTGTTTTCGACATCTGGTTCAACATTTCTCCCCTTTTAATCCTTTTTCCCACTTTTGGTTAAGCAGTTCACCAGCTTCTGGTTCACCATTTGCCCCTTTTTACTGAATTTTTCTGCTTTTGTTTAATCATTTCCCTGCTTTGCGGTCGACCTATTCCTCTTTCAGACTTCATCGCCGCGCATTGTTTTCGACATCTGGTTCAACATTTCTCCCCTTTTAATCCTCTTTCCCCACTTTTGGTTAAGCAGTTCACCCAACTTCTGGTTAACCATTTGCCCCTTCTTACTGAATTTTTCTGCTTTTGTTTAATCATTTCCCTGCTTTATGGTCAACCTTTTCCCTTTAGGACTTCGCCGCCGCACTTTGCTTTCGCCTTCTGGTTAATCATTTCACAACATTTTAATCCTTTTTCCCACTTTTGGTTAAACAGTTCACCCAGCTTCTGGTTAACCATTTGCCCCTTTGGGACTTAAGTCTCTGAGCATTCTTTTGGGATTCTGGTTCACCATTTGTCCCTTTTTAAAAGATATTGCTGCTTCTGTTTAATCCTTTCCCTGCTTTGCGGTCAACCTTTTCCTCTTTCAGACTTCATCGCCGCGCATTGTTTTCGACATCTGGTTCAACATTTCTCCCTTTTAATCCTCTTTCCCACTTTTGGTTAAGCAGTTCACCCAACTTCTGGTTCACCACTTGCCCCTTTTTACTGAATTTTTCTGCTTTTGTTTAATCATTTCCTGCTTTCCGGTCAACCTTTCCCTCTTTCAGACTTAATCGCCGCACATTGTTGTCGACTTCTGGTTGATCAGTTCACCCCTTTTTTATCCTTTTTCCCACTTTGGGTTAAGCAGTTCACCCAGCTTCTGGTTAACCATTTGCCCCTTTGGCACTTAAGTCTCTGAGCATTCTTTTGGGATTCTGGTAAACCATTTGTCCCTTTTTAAAAAATGCTGCTGCTTTTGTTTAATGCTTGCCCTGCTTTGCGGTCGATCATTTCACCCCTTTTAATCCATTTTTGCCACTTTGGGTTAAACAGTTCACACAACTTCTGGTTCACCATTTCACATTTCGGAACTTTTATTCCCACCATTACTTTGGGCTTCTGGTTCATCATTTCACGCTGTTTTACAAATCTTTGCCGCTTCACTTTTAATCCACAAACCGTGGCTCGCTTTCGGGTGGGGGGGGGGGGGTAG
>NW_027138413.1:0-15000 GCF_035084215.1 Heptranchias perlo
TGGTGGGCAGAGGGGGGAAACGCCCTCCCTATGTTGTCTGCCTCTTGGTTCTGGCCCGCACCTCAGACTGTTGCTGTTGTCCAAATGAATGCACCTTGTGCTTTAGCTTTAGGCACCATCCAGAGTTCCTGCTTGGCTACTACTGAATGTGTCCCGTCCTCCAGCCTTAAGTACCATCCATCGTTCCTTCTTGGAACACTCCGACCGGTTTCGCCATCTTGCGGCTCATCAGGGAGCTATAAACAAACAGACCAAGTCCTTAGTGCGTCACTTGCAAAGGTTAGGTTTTAAAATGGTGGGCAGAGGGGGGAAACGCCCTCCCTATGTTGTCTGCCTCTTGGTTCTGGCCCGCACCTCAGACTGTTGCTGTTGTCCAAATGAATGCACCTTGTGCTTTAGCTTTAGGCACCATCCAGAGTTCCTGCTTGGCTACTACTGAATGTGTCCCGTCCTCCAGCCTTAAGTACCATCCATCGTTCCTTCTTGGAACACTCCGACCGGTTTCGCCATCTTGCGGCTCATCAGGGAGCTATAAACAAACAGACCAAGTCCTTAGTGCGTCACTTGCAAAGGTTAGGTTTTAAAATGGTGGGCAGAGGGGGGAAACGCCCTCCCTATGTTGTCTGCCTCTTGGTTCTGGCCCGCACCTCAGACTGTTGCTGTTGTCCAAATGAATGCACCTTGTGCTTTAGCTTTAGGCACCATCCAGAGTTCCTGCTTGGCTACTACTGAATGTGTCCCGTCCTCCAGCCTTAAGTACCATCCATCGTTCCTTCTTGGAACACTCCGACCGGTTTCGCCATCTCTGCGGCTCATCAGGGAGCTATAAACAAACAGACCAAGTCCTTAGTGCGTCACTTGCAAAGGTTAGGTTTTAAAATGGTGGGCAGAGGGGGGAAACGCCCTCCCTATGTTGTCTGCCTCTTGGTTCTGGCCCGCACCTCAGACTGTTGCTGTTGTCCAAATGAATGCACCTTGTGCTTTAGCTTTAGGCACCATCCAGAGTTCCTGCTTGGCTACTACTGAATGTGTCCCGTCCTCCAGCCTTAAGTACCATCCATCGTTCCTTCTTGGAACACTCCGACCGGTTTCGCCATCTTGCGGCTCATCAGGGAGCTATAAACAAACAGACCAAGTCCTTAGTGCGTCACTTGCAAAGGTTAGGTTTTAAAATGGTGGGCAGAGGGGGGAAACGCCCTCCCTATGTTGTCTGCCTCTTGGTTCTGGCCCGCACCTCAGACTGTTGCTGTTGTCCAAATGAATGCACCTTGTGCTTTAGCTTTAGGCACCATCCAGAGTTCCTGCTTGGCTACTACTGAATGTGTCCCGTCCTCCAGCCTTAAGTACCATCCATCGTTCCTTCTTGGAACACTCCGACCGGTTTCGCCATCTTGCGGCTCATCAGGGAGCTATAAACAAACAGACCAAGTCCTTAGTGCGTCACTTGCAAAGGTTAGGTTTTAAAATGGTGGGCAGAGGGGGGAAACGCCCTCCCTATGTTGTCTGCCTCTTGGTTCTGGCCCGCACCTCAGACTGTTGCTGTTGTCCAAATGAATGCACCTTGTGCTTTAGCTTTAGGCACCATCCAGAGTTCCTGCTTGGCTACTACTGAATGTGTCCCGTCCTCCAGCCTTAAGTACCATCCATCGTTCCTTCTTGGAACACTCCGACCGGTTTCGCCATCTTGCGGCTCATCAGGGAGCTATAAACAAACAGACCAAGTCCTTAGTGCGTCACTTGCAAAGGTTAGGTTTTAAAATGGTGGGCAGAGGGGGGAAACGCCCTCCCTATGTTGTCTGCCTCTTGGTTCTGGCCCGCACCTCAGACTGTTGCTGTTGTCCAAATGAATGCACCTTGTGCTTTAGCTTTAGGCACCATCCAGAGTTCCTGCTTGGCTACTACTGAATGTGTCCCGTCCTGCAGCCTTAAGTAGCATCCATCGTTCCTTCTTGGAACACTCCGACCGGTTTCGCCATCTTGCGGCTCATCAGGGAGCTATAAACAAACAGACCAAGTCCTTAGTGCGTCACTTGCAAAAGTTAGGTTTTAAAATGGTGGGCAGAGGGGGGAAACGCCCTCCCTATGTTGTCTGCCTCTTGGTTCTGGCCCGCACCTCAGACTGTTGCTGTTGTCCAAATGAATGCACCTTGTGCTTTAGCTTTAGGCACCATCCAGAGTTCCTGCTTGGCTACTACTGAATGTGTCCCGTCCTGCAGCCTTAAGTAGCATCCATCGTTCCTTCTTGGAACACTCCGACCGGTTTCGCCATCTTGCGGCTCATCAGGGAGCTATAAACAAACAGACCAAGTCCTTAGTGCGTCACTTGCAAAAGTTAGGTTTTAAAATGGTGGGCAGAGGGGGGAAACGCCCTCCCTATGTTGTCTGCCTCTTGGTTCTGGCCCGCACCTCAGACTGTTGCTGTTGTCCAAATGAATGCACCTTGTGCTTTAGCTTTAGGCACCATCCAGAGTTCCTGCTTGGCTACTACTGAATGTGTCCCGTCCTGCAGCTGCATTAGGGTTAGGGTTAGGGTTAGGGTTAGGGTTAGGGTTAGGGTTAGGTTTTAAAATGGTGGGCAGAGGGGGGAAACGCCCTCCCTATGTTGTCTGCCTCTTGGTTCTGGCCCGCACCTCAGACTGTTGCTGTTGTCCAAATGAATGCACCTTGTGCTTTAGCTTTAGGCACCATCCAGAGTTCCTGCTTGGCTACTACTGAATGTGTCCCGTCCTCCAGCCTTAAGTACCATCCATCGTTCCTTCTTGGAACACTCCGACCGGTTTCGCCATCTTGCGGCTCATCAGGGAGCTATAAACAAACAGACCAAGTCCTTAGTGCGTCACTTGCAAAAGTTAGGTTTTAAAATGGTGGGCAGAGGGGGGAAACGCCCTCCCTATGTTGTCTGCCTCTTGGTTCTGGCCCGCACCTCAGACTGTTGCTGTTGTCCAAATGAATGCACCTTGTGCTTTAGCTTTAGGCACCATCCAGAGTTCCTGCTTGGCTACTACTGAATGTGTCCCGTCCTCCAGCCTTAAGTACCATCCATCGTTCCTTCTTGGAACACTCCGACCGGTTTCGCCATCTCGCGGCTCATCAGGGAGCTATAAACAAACAGACCAAGTCCTTAGTGCGTCACTTGCAAAAGTTAGGTTTTAAAATGGTGGGCAGAGGGGGGAAACGCCCTCCCTATGTTGTCTGCCTCTTGGTTCTGGCCCGCACCTCAGACTGTTGCTGTTGTCCAAATGAATGCACCTTGTGCTTTAGCTTAAACACCATCCAGAGTTCCTGCTTGGCTACTACTGAATGTGTCCCGTCCTCCAGCCTTAAGTACCATCCATCGTTCCTTCTTGGAACACTCCGACCGGTTTCGCCATCTTGCGGCTCATCAGGGAGCTATAAACAAACAGACCAAGTCCTTAGTGCGTCACTTGCAAAAGTTAGGTTTTAAAATGGTGGGCAGAGGGGGGAAACGCCCTCCCTATGTTGTCTGCCTCTTGGTTCTGGCCCGCACCTCAGACTGTTGCTGTTGTCCAAATGAATGCACCTTGTGCTTTAGCTTTAGGCACCATCCAGAGTTCCTGCTTGGCTACTACTGAATGTGTCCCGTCCTCCAGCCTTAAGTACCATCCATCGTTCCTTCTTGGAACACTCCGACCGGTTTCGCCATCTCACGGCTCATCAGGGAGCTACAAACAAACAGACCAAGTCCTTAGTGCGTCACTTGCAAAAGTTAGGTTTTAAAATGGTGGGCAGAGGGGGGAAACGCCCTCCCTATGTTGTCTGCCTCTTGGTTCTGGCCCGCACCTCAGACTGTTGCTGTTGTCCAAATGAATGCACCTTGTGCTTTAGCTTTAGGCACCATCCAGAGTTCCTGCTTGGCTACTACTGAATGTGTCCCGTCCTCCAGCCTTAAGTACCATCCATCGTTCCTTCTTGGAACACTCCGACCGGTTTCGCCATCTCACGGCTCATCAGGGAGCTACAAACAAACAGACCAAGTCCTTAGTGCGTCACTTGCAAAAGTTAGGTTTTAAAATGGTGGGCAGAGGGGGGAAACGCCCTCCCTATGTTGTCTGCCTCTTGGTTCTGGCCCGCACCTCAGACTGTTGCTGTTGTCCAAATGAATGCACCTTGTGCTTTAGCTTTAGGCACCATCCAGAGTTCCTGCTTGGCTACTACTGAATGTGTCCCGTCCTCCAGCCTTAAGTACCATCCATCGTTCCTTCTTGGAACACTCCGACCGGTTTCGCCATCTCACGGCTCATCAGGGAGCTACAAACAAACAGACCAAGTCCTTAGTGCGTCACTTGCAAAAGTTAGGTTTTAAAATGGTGGGCAGAGGGGGGAAACGCCCTCCCTATGTTGTCTGCCTCTTGGTTCTGGCCCGCACCTCAGACTGTTGCTGTTGTCCAAATGAATGCACCTTGTGCTTTAGCTTTAGGCACCATCCAGAGTTCCTGCTTGGCTACTACTGAATGTGTCCCGTCCTCCAGCCTTAAGTACCATCCATCGTTCCTTCTTGGAACACTCCGACCGGTTTCGCCATCTCACGGCTCATCAGGGAGCTACAAACAAACAGACCAAGTCCTTAGTGCGTCACTTGCAAAAGTTAGGTTTTAAAATGGTGGGCAGAGGGGGGAAACGCCCTCCCTATGTTGTCTGCCTCTTGGTTCTGGCCCGCACCTCAGACTGTTGCTGTTGTCCAAATGAATGCACCTTGTGCTTTAGCTTTAGGCACCATCCAGAGTTCCTGCTTGGCTACTACTGAATGTGTCCCGTCCTCCAGCCTTAAGTACCATCCATCGTTCCTTCTTGGAACACTCCGACCGGTTTCGCCATCTCACGGCTCATCAGGGAGCTACAAACAAACAGACCAAGTCCTTAGTGCGTCACTTGCAAAAGTTAGGTTTTAAAATGGTGGGCAGAGGGGGGAAACGCCCTCCCTATGTTGTCTGCCTCTTGGTTCTGGCCCGCACCTCAGACTGTTGCTGTTGTCCAAATGAATGCACCTTGTGCTTTAGCTTTAGGCACCATCCAGAGTTCCTGCTTGGCTACTACTGAATGTGTCCCGTCCTCCAGCCTTAAGTACCATCCATCGTTCCTTCTTGGAACACTCCGACCGGTTTCGCCATCTCACGGCTCATCAGGGAGCTACAAACAAACAGACCAAGTCCTTAGTGCGTCACTTGCAAAAGTTAGGTTTTAAAATGGTGGGCAGAGGGGGGAAACGCCCTCCCTATGTTGTCTGCCTCTTGGTTCTGGCCCGCACCTCAGACTGTTGCTGTTGTCCAAATGAATGCACCTTGTGCTTTAGCTTTAGGCACCATCCAGAGTTCCTGCTTGGCTACTACTGAATGTGTCCCGTCCTCCAGCCTTAAGTACCATCCATCGTTCCTTCTTGGAACACTCCGACCGGTTTCGCCATCTCACGGCTCATCAGGGAGCTACAAACAAACAGACCAAGTCCTTAGTGCGTCACTTGCAAAAGTTAGGTTTTAAAATGGTGGGCAGAGGGGGGAAACGCCCTCCCTATGTTGTCTGCCTCTTGGTTCTGGCCCGCACCTCAGACTGTTGCTGTTGTCCAAATGAATGCACCTTGTGCTTTAGCTTTAGGCACCATCCAGAGTTCCTGCTTGGCTACTACTGAATGTGTCCCGTCCTCCAGCCTTAAGTACCATCCATCGTTCCTTCTTGGAACACTCCGACCGGTTTCGCCATCTCACGGCTCATCAGGGAGCTACAAACAAACAGACCAAGTCCTTAGTGCGTCACTTGCAAAAGTTAGGTTTTAAAATGGTGGGCAGAGGGGGGAAACGCCCTCCCTATGTTGTCTGCCTCTTGGTTCTGGCCCGCACCTCAGACTGTTGCTGTTGTCCAAATGAATGCACCTTGTGCTTTAGCTTTAGGCACCATCCAGAGTTCCTGCTTGGCTACTACTGAATGTGTCCCGTCCTCCAGCCTTAAGTACCATCCATCGTTCCTTCTTGGAACACTCCGACCGGTTTCGCCATCTCACGGCTCATCAGGGAGCTACAAACAAACAGACCAAGTCCTTAGTGCGTCACTTGCAAAAGTTAGGTTTTAAAATGGTGGGCAGAGGGGGGAAACGCCCTCCCTATGTTGTCTGCCTCTTGGTTCTGGCCCGCACCTCAGACTGTTGCTGTTGTCCAAATGAATGCACCTTGTGCTTTAGCTTTAGGCACCATCCAGAGTTCCTGCTTGGCTACTACTGAATGTGTCCCGTCCTCCAGCCTTAAGTACCATCCATCGTTCCTTCTTGGAACACTCCGACCGGTTTCGCCATCTTGCGGCTCATCAGGGAGCTATAAACAAACAGACCAAGTCCTTAGTGCGTCACTTGCAAAGGTTAGGTTTTAAAATGGTGGGCAGAGGGGGGAAACGCCCTCCCTATGTTGTCTGCCTCTTGGTTCTGGCCCGCACCTCAGACTGTTGCTGTTGTCCAAATGAATGCACCTTGTGCTTTAGCTTTAGGCACCATCCAGAGTTCCTGCTTGGCTACTACTGAATGTGTCCCGTCCTCCAGCCTTAAGTACCATCCATCGTTCCTTCTTGGAACACTCCGACCGGTTTCGCCATCTTGCGGCTCATCAGGGAGCTATAAACAAACAGACCAAGTCCTTAGTGCGTCACTTGCAAAGGTTAGGTTTTAAAATGGTGGGCAGAGGGGGGAAACGCCCTCCCTATGTTGTCTGCCTCTTGGTTCTGGCCCGCACCTCAGACTGTTGCTGTTGTCCAAATGAATGCACCTTGTGCTTTAGCTTTAGGCACCATCCAGAGTTCCTGCTTGGCTACTACTGAATGTGTCCCGTCCTCCAGCCTTAAGTACCATCCATCGTTCCTTCTTGGAACACTCCGACCGGTTTCGCCATCTTGCGGCTCATCAGGGAGCTATAAACAAACAGACCAAGTCCTTAGTGCGTCACTTGCAAAGGTTAGGTTTTAAAATGGTGGGCAGAGGGGGGAAACGCCCTCCCTATGTTGTCTGCCTCTTGGTTCTGGCCCGCACCTCAGACTGTTGCTGTTGTCCAAATGAATGCACCTTGTGCTTTAGCTTTAGGCACCATCCAGAGTTCCTGCTTGGCTACTACTGAATGTGTCCCGTCCTCCAGCCTTAAGTACCATCCATCGTTCCTTCTTGGAACACTCCGACCGGTTTCGCCATCTTGCGGCTCATCAGGGAGCTATAAACAAACAGACCAAGTCCTTAGTGCGTCACTTGCAAAGGTTAGGTTTTAAAATGGTGGGCAGAGGGGGGAAACGCCCTCCCTATGTTGTCTGCCTCTTGGTTCTGGCCCGCACCTCAGACTGTTGCTGTTGTCCAAATGAATGCACCTTGTGCTTTAGCTTTAGGCACCATCCAGAGTTCCTGCTTGGCTACTACTGAATGTGTCCCGTCCTCCAGCCTTAAGTACCATCCATCGTTCCTTCTTGGAACACTCCGACCGGTTTCGCCATCTTGCGGCTCATCAGGGAGCTATAAACAAACAGACCAAGTCCTTAGTGCGTCACTTGCAAAGGTTAGGTTTTAAAATGGTGGGCAGAGGGGGGAAACGCCCTCCCTATGTTGTCTGCCTCTTGGTTCTGGCCCGCACCTCAGACTGTTGCTGTTGTCCAAATGAATGCACCTTGTGCTTTAGCTTTAGGCACCATCCAGAGTTCCTGCTTGGCTACTACTGAATGTGTCCCGTCCTCCAGCCTTAAGTACCATCCATCGTTCCTTCTTGGAACACTCCGACCGGTTTCGCCATCTTGCGGCTCATCAGGGAGCTATAAACAAACAGACCAAGTCCTTAGTGCGTCACTTGCAAAGGTTAGGTTTTAAAATGGTGGGCAGAGGGGGGAAACGCCCTCCCTATGTTGTCTGCCTCTTGGTTCTGGCCCGCACCTCAGACTGTTGCTGTTGTCCAAATGAATGCACCTTGTGCTTTAGCTTTAGGCACCATCCAGAGTTCCTGCTTGGCTACTACTGAATGTGTCCCGTCCTCCAGCCTTAAGTACCATCCATCGTTCCTTCTTGGAACACTCCGACCGGTTTCGCCATCTTGCGGCTCATCAGGGAGCTATAAACAAACAGACCAAGTCCTTAGTGCGTCACTTGCAAAGGTTAGGTTTTAAAATGGTGGGCAGAGGGGGGAAACGCCCTCCCTATGTTGTCTGCCTCTTGGTTCTGGCCCGCACCTCAGACTGTTGCTGTTGTCCAAATGAATGCACCTTGTGCTTTAGCTTTAGGCACCATCCAGAGTTCCTGCTTGGCTACTACTGAATGTGTCCCGTCCTCCAGCCTTAAGTACCATCCATCGTTCCTTCTTGGAACACTCCGACCGGTTTCGCCATCTTGCGGCTCATCAGGGAGCTATAAACAAACAGACCAAGTCCTTAGTGCGTCACTTGCAAAGGTTAGGTTTTAAAATGGTGGGCAGAGGGGGGAAACGCCCTCCCTATGTTGTCTGCCTCTTGGTTCTGGCCCGCACCTCAGACTGTTGCTGTTGTCCAAATGAATGCACCTTGTGCTTTAGCTTTAGGCACCATCCAGAGTTCCTGCTTGGCTACTACTGAATGTGTCCCGTCCTCCAGCCTTAAGTACCATCCATCGTTCCTTCTTGGAACACTCCGACCGGTTTCGCCATCTTGCGGCTCATCAGGGAGCTATAAACAAACAGACCAAGTCCTTAGTGCGTCACTTGCAAAGGTTAGGTTTTAAAATGGTGGGCAGAGGGGGGAAACGCCCTCCCTATGTTGTCTGCCTCTTGGTTCTGGCCCGCACCTCAGACTGTTGCTGTTGTCCAAATGAATGCACCTTGTGCTTTAGCTTTAGGCACCATCCAGAGTTCCTGCTTGGCTACTACTGAATGTGTCCCGTCCTGCAGCCTTAAGTAGCATCCATCGTTCCTTCTTGGAACACTCCGACCGGTTTCGCCATCTTGCGGCTCATCAGGGAGCTATAAACAAACAGACCAAGTCCTTAGTGCGTCACTTGCAAAGGTTAGGTTTTAAAATGGTGGGCAGAGGGGGGAAACGCCCTCCCTATGTTGTCTGCCTCTTGGTTCTGGCCCGCACCTCAGACTGTTGCTGTTGTCCAAATGAATGCACCTTGTGCTTTAGCTTTAGGCACCATCCAGAGTTCCTGCTTGGCTACTACTGAATGTGTCCCGTCCTCCAGCCTTAAGTACCATCCATCGTTCCTTCTTGGAACACTCCGACCGGTTTCGCCATCTGCATTAGGGTTAGGGTTAGGGTTAGGGTTAGGGTTAGGGTTAGGGTTAGGGTTAGGGTTAGGGTTAGGGTTAGGGTTAGGGTTAGGGTTAGGTTTTAAAATGGTGGGCAGAGGGGGGAAACGCCCTCCCTATGTTGTCTGCCTCTTGGTTCTGGCCCGCACCTCAGACTGTTGCTGTTGTCCAAATGAATGCACCTTGTGCTTTAGCTTTAGGCACCATCCAGAGTTCCTGCTTGGCTACTACTGAATGTGTCCCGTCCTGCAGCCTTAAGTAGCATCCATCGTTCCTTCTTGGAACACTCCGACCGGTTTCGCCATCTTGCGGCTCATCAGGGAGCTATAAACAAACAGACCAAGTCCTTAGTGCGTCACTTGCAAAAGTTAGGTTTTAAAATGGTGGGCAGAGGGGGGAAACGCCCTCCCTATGTTGTCTGCCTCTTGGTTCTGGCCCGCACCTCAGACTGTTGCTGTTGTCCAAATGAATGCACCTTGTGCTTTAGCTTTAGGCACCATCCAGAGTTCCTGCTTGGCTACTACTGAATGTGTCCCGTCCTGCAGCCTTAAGTAGCATCCATCGTTCCTTCTTGGAACACTCCGACCGGTTTCGCCATCTTGCGGCTCATCAGGGAGCTATAAACAAACAGACCAAGTCCTTAGTGCGTCACTTGCAAAAGTTAGGTTTTAAAATGGTGGGCAGAGGGGGGAAACGCCCTCCCTATGTTGTCTGCCTCTTGGTTCTGGCCCGCACCTCAGACTGTTGCTGTTGTCCAAATGAATGCACCTTGTGCTTTAGCTTTAGGCACCATCCAGAGTTCCTGCTTGGCTACTACTGAATGTGTCCCGTCCTGCAGCCTTAAGTAGCATCCATCGTTCCTTCTTGGAACACTCCGACCGGTTTCGCCATCTTGCGGCTCATCAGGGAGCTATAAACAAACAGACCAAGTCCTTAGTGCGTCACTTGCAAAAGTTAGGTTTTAAAATGGTGGGCAGAGGGGGGAAACGCCCTCCCTATGTTGTCTGCCTCTTGGTTCTGGCCCGCACCTCAGACTGTTGCTGTTGTCCAAATGAATGCACCTTGTGCTTTAGCTTTAGGCACCATCCAGAGTTCCTGCTTGGCTACTACTGAATGTGTCCCGTCCTGCAGCTGCATTAGGGTTAGGGTTAGGGTTAGGGTTAGGGTTAGGGTTAGGGTTAGGGTTAGGGTTAGGGTTAGGGTTAGGGTTAGGGTTAGGGTTAGGGTTAGGTTTTAAAATGGTGGGCAGAGGGGGGAAACGCCCTCCCTATGTTGTCTGCCTCTTGGTTCTGGCCCGCACCTCAGACTATTGCTGTTGTCCAAATGAATGCACCTTGTGCTTTAGCTTTAGGCACCATCCAGAGTTCCTGCTTGGCTACTACTGAATGTGTCCCGTCCTCCAGCCTTAAGTACCATCCATCGTTCCTTCTTGGAACACTCCGACCGGTTTCGCCATCTCGCGGCTCATCAGGGAGCTACAAACAAACAGACCAAGTCCTTAGTGCGTCACTTGCAAAGGTTAGGTTTTAAAATGGTGGGCAGAGGGGGGAAACGCCCTCCCTATGTTGTCTGCCTCTTGGTTCTGGCCCGCACCTCAGACTATTGCTGTTGTCCAAATGAATGCACCTTGTGCTTTAGCTTTAGGCACCATCCAGAGTTCCTGCTTGGCTACTACTGAATGTGTCCCGTCCTGCAGCTGCATTAGGGTTAGGGTTAGGGTTAGGGTTAGGGTTAGGGTTAGGGTTAGGGTTAGGGTTAGGTTTTAAAATGGTGGGCAGAGGGGGGAAAACGCCCTCCCTATGTTGTCTGCCTCTTGGTTCTGGCCCGCACCTCAGACTGTTGCTGTTGTCCAAATGAATGCACCTTGTGCTTTAGCTTTAGGCACCATCCAGAGTTCCTGCTTGGCTACTACTGAATGTGTCCCGTCCTCCAGCCTTAAGTACCATCCATCGTTCCTTCTTGGAACACTCCGACCGGTTTCGCCATCTTGCGGCTCATCAGGGAGCTACAAACAAACAGACCAAGTCCTTAGTGCGTCACTTGCAAAAGTTAGGTTTTAAAATGGTGGGCAGAGGGGGGAAACGCCCTCCCTATGTTGTCTGCCTCTTGGTTCTGGCCCGCACCTCAGACTGTTGCTGTTGTCCAAATGAATGCACCTTGTGCTTTAGCTTTAGGCACCATCCAGAGTTCCTGCTTGGCTACTACTGAATGTGTCCCGTCCTCCAGCCTTAAGTACCATCCATCGTTCCTTCTTGGAACACTCCGACCGGTTTCGCCATCTTGCGGCTCATCAGGGAGCTACAAACAAACAGACCAAGTCCTTAGTGCGTCACTTGCAAAAGTTAGGTTTTAAAATGGTGGGCAGAGGGGGGAAACGCCCTCCCTATGTTGTCTGCCTCTTGGTTCTGGCCCGCACCTCAGACTGTTGCTGTTGTCCAAATGAATGCACCTTGTGCTTTAGCTTTAGGCACCATCCAGAGTTCCTGCTTGGCTACTACTGAATGTGTCCCGTCCTCCAGCCTTAAGTACCATCCATCGTTCCTTCTTGGAACACTCCGACCGGTTTCGCCATCTTGCGGCTCATCAGGGAGCTACAAACAAACAGACCAAGTCCTTAGTGCGTCACTTGCAAAAGTTAGGTTTTAAAATGGTGGGCAGAGGGGGGAAACGCCCTCCCTATGTTGTCTGCCTCTTGGTTCTGGCCCGCACCTCAGACTGTTGCTGTTGTCCAAATGAATGCACCTTGTGCTTTAGCTTTAGGCACCATCCAGAGTTCCTGCTTGGCTACTACTGAATGTGTCCCGTCCTCCAGCCTTAAGTACCATCCATCGTTCCTTCTTGGAACACTCCGACCGGTTTCGCCATCTTGCGGCTCATCAGGGAGCTACAAACAAACAGACCAAGTCCTTAGTGCGTCACTTGCAAAAGTTAGGTTTTAAAATGGTGGGCAGAGGGGGGAAACGCCCTCCCTATGTTGTCTGCCTCTTGGTTCTGGCCCGCACCTCAGACTGTTGCTGTTGTCCAAATGAATGCACCTTGTGCTTTAGCTTTAGGCACCATCCAGAGTTCCTGCTTGGCTACTACTGAATGTGTCCCGTCCTCCAGCCTTAAGTACCATCCATCGTTCCTTCTTGGAACACTCCGACCGGTTTCGCCATCTTGCGGCTCATCAGGGAGCTACAAACAAACAGACCAAGTCCTTAGTGCGTCACTTGCAAAAGTTAGGTTTTAAAATGGTGGGCAGAGGGGGGAAACGCCCTCCCTATGTTGTCTGCCTCTTGGTTCTGGCCCGCACCTCAGACTGTTGCTGTTGTCCAAATGAATGCACCTTGTGCTTTAGCTTTAGGCACCATCCAGAGTTCCTGCTTGGCTACTACTGAATGTGTCCCGTCCTCCAGCCTTAAGTACCATCCATCGTTCCTTCTTGGAACACTCCGACCGGTTTCGCCATCTTGCGGCTCATCAGGGAGCTACAAACAAACAGACCAAGTCCTTAGTGCGTCACTTGCAAAAGTTAGGTTTTAAAATGGTGGGCAGAGGGGGGAAACGCCCTCCCTATGTTGTCTGCCTCTTGGTTCTGGCCCGCACCTCAGACTGTTGCTGTTGTCCAAATGAATGCACCTTGTGCTTTAGCTTTAGGCACCATCCAGAGTTCCTGCTTGGCTACTACTGAATGTGTCCCGTCCTCCAGCCTTAAGTACCATCCATCGTTCCTTCTTGGAACACTCCGACCGGTTTCGCCATCTTGCGGCTCATCAGGGAGCTACAAACAAACAGACCAAGTCCTTAGTGCGTCACTTGCAAAAGTTAGGTTTTAAAATGGTGGGCAGAGGGGGGAAACGCCCTCCCTATGTTGTCTGCCTCTTGGTTCTGGCCCGCACCTCAGACTGTTGCTGTTGTCCAAATGAATGCACCTTGTGCTTTAGCTTTAGGCACCATCCAGAGTTCCTGCTTGGCTACTACTGAATGTGTCCCGTCCTCCAGCCTTAAGTACCATCCATCGTTCCTTCTTGGAACACTCCGACCGGTTTCGCCATCTTGCGGCTCATCAGGGAGCTACAAACAAACAGACCAAGTCCTTAGTGCGTCACTTGCAAAAGTTAGGTTTTAAAATGGTGGGCAGAGGGGGGAAACGCCCTCCCTATGTTGTCTGCCTCTTGGTTCTGGCCCGCACCTCAGACTGTTGCTGTTGTCCAAATGAATGCACCTTGTGCTTTAGCTTTAGGCACCATCCAGAGTTCCTGCTTGGCTACTACTGAATGTGTCCCGTCCTCCAGCCTTAAGTACCATCCATCGTTCCTTCTTGGAACACTCCGACCGGTTTCGCCATCTTGCGGCTCATCAGGGAGCTACAAACAAACAGACCAAGTCCTTAGTGCGTCACTTGCAAAAGTTAGGTTTTAAAATGGTGGGCAGAGGGGGGAAACGCCCTCCCTATGTTGTCTGCCTCTTGGTTCTGGCCCGCACCTCAGACTGTTGCTGTTGTCCAAATGAATGCACCTTGTGCTTTAGCTTTAGGCACCATCCAGAGTTCCTGCTTGGCTACTACTGAATGTGTCCCGTCCTCCAGCCTTAAGTACCATCCATCGTTCCTTCTTGGAACACTCCGACCGGTTTCGCCATCTTGCGGCTCATCAGGGAGCTACAAACAAACAGACCAAGTCCTTAGTGCGTCACTTGCAAAAGTTAGGTTTTAAAATGGTGGGCAGAGGGGGGAAACGCCCTCCCTATGTTGTCTGCCTCTTGGTTCTGGCCCGCACCTCAGACTGTTGCTGTTGTCCAAATGAATGCACCTTGTGCTTTAGCTTTAGGCACCATCCAGAGTTCCTGCTTGGCTACTACTGAATGTGTCCCGTCCTCCAGCCTTAAGTACCATCCATCGTTCCTTCTTGGAACACTCCGACCGGTTTCGCCATCTTGCGGCTCATCAGGGAGCTACAAACAAACAGACCAAGTCCTTAGTGCGTCACTTGCAAAAGTTAGGTTTTAAAATGGTGGGCAGAGGGGGGAAACGCCCTCCCTATGTTGTCTGCCTCTTGGTTCTGGCCCGCACCTCAGACTGTTGCTGTTGTCCAAATGAATGCACCTTGTGCTTTAGCTTTAGGCACCATCCAGAGTTCCTGCTTGGCTACTACTGAATGTGTCCCGTCCTCCAGCCTTAAGTACCATCCATCGTTCCTTCTTGGAACACTCCGACCGGTTTCGCCATCTTGCGGCTCATCAGGGAGCTACAAACAAACAGACCAAGTCCTTAGTGCGTCACTTGCAAAAGTTAGGTTTTAAAATGGTGGGCAGAGGGGGGAAACGCCCTCCCTATGTTGTCTGCCTCTTGGTTCTGGCCCGCACCTCAGACTGTTGCTGTTGTCCAAATGAATGCACCTTGTGCTTTAGCTTTAGGCACCATCCAGAGTTCCTGCTTGGCTACTACTGAATGTGTCCCGTCCTCCAGCCTTAAGTACCATCCATCGTTCCTTCTTGGAACACTCCGACCGGTTTCGCCATCTTGCGGCTCATCAGGGAGCTACAAACAAACAGACCAAGTCCTTAGTGCGTCACTTGCAAAAGTTAGGTTTTAAAATGGTGGGCAGAGGGGGGAAACGCCCTCCCTATGTTGTCTGCCTCTTGGTTCTGGCCCGCACCTCAGACTGTTGCTGTTGTCCAAATGAATGCACCTTGTGCTTTAGCTTTAGGCACCATCCAGAGTTCCTGCTTGGCTACTACTGAATGTGTCCCGTCCTCCAGCCTTAAGTACCAT
>NW_027138413.1:20000-42500 GCF_035084215.1 Heptranchias perlo
TAGGGTAGGGTGCATCAGGGTTAGGGTTAGGTGTTTAGGGGTAGGGTAGGGTGCATCAGGGTAGGGGATTAGATTCAGGGCTGGGGGGTTGGAGTTATGGGTTAGGGTTGCATTAGGGGTAGGGTTAAGTGAGGGTCAGGGTTTAGGAGTAGGGCGGGGTGTGTTAGGCTTAGATTTTAGGGGTGGGGTGGGAGATTAGGTTTGCTGTATTAGAGTTACGGTTAGGCTTTAGGGGTAGAGTGGGGTGCATTTGGAGAGTTGTGATTAGATTCAGGGCTGGGGGGTTGGAGTTATGGGTTAGGGTTGCATTAGGGGTAGGGTTAAGTGAGGGTCAGGGTTTAGGAGTAGGGTGGGGTGTGTTAGGCTTAGATTTTAGGGGTGGGGTGGGAGATTAGGTTTGCTGTATTAGAGTTACGGTTAGGCTTTAGGGGTAGAGTGGGGTGCATTTGGAGAGTTGTGATTAGATTCAGGGCTGGGGGGTTGGAGTTATGGGTTAGGGTTGCATTAGGGGTAGGGTTAAGTGAGGGTCAGGGTTTAGGAGTAGGGTGGGGTGTGTTAGGCTTAGATTTTAGGGGTGGGGTGGGAGATTAGGTTTGCTGTATTAGAGTTACGGTTAGGCTTTAGGGGTAGAGTGGGGTGCATTTGGAGAGTTGTGATTAGATTCAGGGCTGGGGGGTTGGAGTTATGGGTTAGGGTTGCATTAGGGGTACGCTGCATTAGGGTTAGGGTTAGGGTTAGGGTTAGGGTTAGGGTTAGGGTTAGGGTTAGGGTTAGGGTTAGGGTTGCATTAGGGTTAGGGTTAGGGTTAGGGTTAGGGTTAGGGTTAGGGTTAGGGTTAGGGTTAGGGTTAGGGTTAGGGTTAGGGTTAGGGTTAGGGTTAGGTTTTAAAATGGTGGGCAGAGGGGGGAAACGCCCTCCCTATGTTGTCTGCCTCTTGGTTCTGGCCCGCACCTCAGACTGTTGCTGTTGTCCAAATGAATGCACCTTGTGCTTTAGCTTTAGGCACCATCCAGAGTTCCTGCTTGGCTACTACTGAATGTGTCTCGTCCTCCAGCCTTAAGTACCATCCATCGTTCCTTCTTGGAACACTCCGACCGGTTTCGCCATCTTGCGGCTCATCAGGGAGCTATAAACAAACAGACCAAGTCCTTAGTGCGTCACTTGCAAAAGTTAGGTTTTAAAATGGTGGGCAGAGGGGGGAAACGCCCTCCCTATGTTGTCTGCCTCTTGGTTCTGGCCCGCACCTCAGACTGTTGCTGTTGTCCAAATGAATGCACCTTGTGCTTTAGCTTTAGGCACCATCCAGAGTTCCTGCTTGGCTACTACTGAATGTGTCTCGTCCTCCAGCCTTAAGTACCATCCATCGTTCCTTCTTGGAACACTCCGACCGGTTTCGCCATCTTGCGGCTCATCAGGGAGCTATAAACAAACAGACCAAGTCCTTAGTGCGTCACTTGCAAAAGTTAGGTTTTAAAATGGTGGGCAGAGGGGGGAAACGCCCTCCCTATGTTGTCTGCCTCTTGGTTCTGGCCCGCACCTCAGACTGTTGCTGTTGTCCAAATGAATGCACCTTGTGCTTTAGCTTTAGGCACCATCCAGAGTTCCTGCTTGGCTACTACTGAATGTGTCTCGTCCTCCAGCCTTAAGTACCATCCATCGTTCCTTCTTGGAACACTCCGACCGGTTTCGCCATCTTGCGGCTCATCAGGGAGCTATAAACAAACAGACCAAGTCCTTAGTGCGTCACTTGCAAAAGTTAGGTTTTAAAATGGTGGGCAGAGGGGGGAAACGCCCTCCCTATGTTGTCTGCCTCTTGGTTCTGGCCCGCACCTCAGACTGTTGCTGTTGTCCAAATGAATGCACCTTGTGCTTTAGCTTTAGGCACCATCCAGAGTTCCTGCTTGGCTACTACTGAATGTGTCCCGTCCTCCAGCCTTAAGTACCATCCATCGTTCCTTCTTGGAACACTCCGACCGGTTTCGCCATCTTGCGGCTCATCAGGGAGCTATAAACAAACAGACCAAGTCCTTAGTGCGTCACTTGCAAAAGTTAGGTTTTAAAATGGTGGGCAGAGGGGGGAAACGCCCTCCCTATGTTGTCTGCCTCTTGGTTCTGGCCCGCACCTCAGACTGTTGCTGTTGTCCAAATGAATGCACCTTGTGCTTTAGCTTTAGGCACCATCCAGAGTTCCTGCTTGGCTACTACTGAATGTGTCTCGTCCTCCAGCCTTAAGTACCATCCATCGTTCCTTCTTGGAACACTCCGACCGGTTTCGCCATCTTGCGGCTCATCAGGGAGCTATAAACAAACAGACCAAGTCCTTAGTGCGTCACTTGCAAAAGTTAGGTTTTAAAATGGTGGGCAGAGGGGGGAAACGCCCTCCCTATGTTGTCTGCCTCTTGGTTCTGGCCCGCACCTCAGACTGTTGCTGTTGTCCAAATGAATGCACCTTGTGCTTTAGCTTTAGGCACCATCCAGAGTTCCTGCTTGGCTACTACTGAATGTGTCTCGTCCTCCAGCCTTAAGTACCATCCATCGTTCCTTCTTGGAACACTCCGACCGGTTTCGCCATCTTGCGGCTCATCAGGGAGCTATAAACAAACAGATCAAGTCCTTAGTGCGTCACTTGCAAAAGTTAGGTTTTAAAATGGTGGGCAGAGGGGGGAAACGCCCTCCCTATGTTGTCTGCCTCTTGGTTCTGGCCCGCACCTCAGACTGTTGCTGTTGTCCAAATGAATGCACCTTGTGCTTTAGCTTTAGGCACCATCCAGAGTTCCTGCTTGGCTACTACTGAATGTGTCTCGTCCTCCAGCCTTAAGTACCATCCATCGTTCCTTCTTGGAACACTCCGACCGGTTTCGCCATCTTGCGGCTCATCAGGGAGCTATAAACAAACAGACCAAGTCCTTAGTGCGTCACTTGCAAAAGTTAGGTTTTAAAATGGTGGGCAGAGGGGGGAAACGCCCTCCCTATGTTGTCTGCCTCTTGGTTCTGGCCCGCACCTCAGACTGTTGCTGTTGTCCAAATGAATGCACCTTGTGCTTTAGCTTTAGGCACCATCCAGAGTTCCTGCTTGGCTACTACTGAATGTGTCCCGTCCTCCAGCCTTAAGTACCATCCATCGTTCCTTCTTGGAACACTCCGACCGGTTTCGCCATCTCGCGGCTCATCAGGGAGCTACAAACAAACAGACCAAGTCCTTAGTGCGTCACTTGCAAAAGTTAGGTTTTAAAATGGTGGGCAGAGGGGGGAAACGCCCTCCCTATGTTGTCTGCCTCTTGGTTCTGGCCCGCACCTCAGACTGTTGCTGTTGTCCAAATGAATGCACCTTGTGCTTTAGCTTTAGGCACCATCCAGAGTTCCTGCTTGGCTACTACTGAATGTGTCCCGTCCTCCAGCCTTAAGTACCATCCATCGTTCCTTCTTGGAACACTCCGACCGGTTTCGCCGCTGCATTAGGGTTAGGGTTAGGGTTAGGGTTAGGGTTAGGGTTAGGGTTAGGGTTAGGCTGCATTAGGGTTAGGGTTAGGGTTAGGGTTAGGGTTAGGGTTAGGGTTACGCTGCGTTAGGGTTAGGGTTACGCTGCGTTAGGGTTAGGGTTACGCTGCGTTAGGGTTAGGGTTACGCTGCGTTAGGGTTAGGGTTACGCTGCGTTAGGGTTAGGGTTACGCTGCGTTAGGGTTAGGGTTAGGGTTAGGGTTAGGGTTAGGGTTAGGGTTAGGGTTAGGGTTAGGGTTAGGGTTAGGGTTAGGGTTAGGCTGCATTAGGGTTAGGGTTAGGGTTAGGGTTAGGGTTACGCTGCATTAGGGTTAGGGTTAGGGTTAGGGTTAGGGTTAGGGTTAGGGTTAGGGTTAGGGTTAGGGTTAGGGTTAGGGTTAGGGTTAGGGTTAGGGTTAGGGTTAGGGTTAGGGTTAGGGTTAGGGTTAGGGTTAGGGCATTAGGGTTAGGGTTAGGGTTAGGGTTAGGGTTAGGGTTAGGGTTAGGGTTAGGGTTAGGTTGTATGGTGTGGGCAGGAGGGTCGTTACACCCTCTTGTGTTCGTATTCTCACTCATCCCTTGAGCTTCTTGTCACTTATACCTGCCACTTTTGGTTGGCCCACGCTTTACCTTACCACCTGGCTTCTTTTTCTTGCCGATCGCTTCTTAGTAATTTCTTGATCCGTAATCCTTTGATCCCCCTCTGGGGTTATAATCAGTTCCTGGGTTTTGCCAATTTATGGCCTCTATGTCGTATTTAGTTATTATTATTGGTGTTGGAACTCTACCCTTTATTTTACGTAGTGTTAGGGTTATGTTGTATTGAGGTTGGGGGGTTCAGGTTAGGGTTAGGGTTGCTGCACTGGGGTTAGTGTTGGGGTTAGGTGAGGGTCAGGGTCGCAGTTAGGTTCAGGGCTATATTGGGGTTAGGTTGGGGTGCATCAGGGTTAGGGTTAGGTGTTTAGGGGTGGGGTGGGGTTAGGGTTATGTTTTAGGGGTAGGGTTGGGTGCATCAGGGTTAGGGTTAGGTGTTTAGGGGTAGGGTAGGGTGCATCAGGGTTAGGGTTAGGTGTTTAGGGGTAGGGTAGGGTGCAACAGGGTAGGGGATTAGATTCAGGGCTGGGGGGTTGGAGTTATGGGTTAGGGTTGCATTAGGGGTAGGGTTAAGTGAGGGTCAGGGTTTAGGAGTAGGGTGGGGTGTGTTAGGCTTAGATTTTAGGGGTGGGGTGGGAGATTAGGTTTGCTGTATTAGAGTTACGGTTAGGCTTTAGGGGTAGAGTGGGGTGCATTTGGAGAGTTGTGATTAGATTCAGGGCTGGGGGGTTGGAGTTATGGGTTAGGGTTGCCTTAGGGGTAGGGTTAAGTGAGGGTCAGGGTTTAGGAGTAGGGTGGGGTGTGTTAGGCTTAGATTTTAGGGGTGGGGTGGGAGATTAGGTTTGCTGTATTAGAGTTACGGTTAGGCTTTAGGGGTAGAGTGGGGTGCATTTGGAGAGTTGTGATTAGATTCAGGGCTGGGGGGTTGGAGTTATGGGTTAGGGTTGCATTAGGGGTAGGGTTAAGTGAGGGTCAGGGTTTAGGAGTAGGGTGGGGTGTGTTAGGCTTAGATTTTAGGGGTGGGGTGGGAGATTAGGTTTGCTGTATTAGAGTTACGGTTAGGCTTTAGGGGTAGAGTGGGGTGCATTTGGAGTTAGGATTTGGGATATGGATGTGGTCTGTTTGTAGTTAGGGTTGGGGCTTTGGTCTGTTTGTTGTGGGCAGTGTGGGGTTTAGTGGTTTTGGTTAGCTTAAACAGTAGGGGTTAGCTCTGTTTATTGTGATTAGGGTAGGGTGTGGTGTGGTTGCGGTTTGGGAGGTTTATCAAGTTGGGGTTGGGATTTGTGGTAATTAAGGTCGGGGCAGTTTTGTTTTTTGATGTTGGATTTCCCCCATTTTAGATCTGATTTAAGCCCTTTGGTAACTGAGTTTGTAGGGTTGTTATCCAGTGTTTTTCCCTCCTCTTCCTTTGTGAGGTTGTCCAGTTCATGTTGGTCTCCAACCCCATAAATTCCAGGGATTCAAGACCATGCTCCATGAAGTGTCGGGAGGTAGGTTTGTATACATCCTTTGTTCTAATAGCACTGAGGTGCCCTGTGAGCCTCATCCTTAGACTATTCCCTGTTTCTCCTACATACAAGATGTGGCATTGTTTGCATCGAATTGCATAAACAGCATTGTGCTGTTCACATGTAATTCTTTGTTTAATTAGGGCTGCTTTTCCTGTGTGTCTATTTTGTATCATTTTGCGGATTATTAGGTATTTACACGTCCCACATTTTGGGTTTGTGCAGTTCTGGGTTGTCTGTTTTCTTATCCTACTCCGAACCAGCATGTCGCGAAGGTTCCGAGTTCTTTTGTATGCCGACGTTATGTGGTATCGACTAAGTGTGTCAACATCCTCTTTTAGTTTCCCAAATTGGGTTTTAATCACTCCGTGTATTAGTTTGGTCATTGTATCGTATGTCGTTATCAGTGGTAGTCTTGCTACTTCTCTGTTTGGCCGTGGGCTATTCAGTCCCCTCAGGAAATCAGACTTAAGGTGCCTGAGGAACCTTTTTGTGTAACCTCTCTGTCTCAGTGCAGTAAATAGGGTTGTGGTGGCTTCCCTAAAGTCCTCTCCGTTTGTGCATATGCGGTGAAAACGTGTCAGTTGTGACTTCACCAGCCCCCGAAAGGTATGTTTTGGATGGTGGCTGTTTATGTGCAGGAGTGTGTGTGTGTCTGTTTCTTTAAAGAATACCTTTGTTGCTAGCTTGTGGCTGTTATTCTCCTGTTGTAATTTAAATACTGTGGTGTCCAGGAAATCCACACTTTCTCTATGTGTTGTAACTTTAAGTTTAATAGATTGGTGGTGACTGTTGAGAATACCTACAAATTCTTGCAATTCTGTTTCTGTGTGAGTCCAGACTCCCCATATGTCATCCAGGTATCTGTAATAACACATCGGGAGCTTGGAACACTTTTCAAAGACTGTGTTTTCCCAGTCTGCCATGTATATGTTTGCGTAGGCCGGGGCAAATTTCTTGCCCATAGCCGTGCCCTTAATCTGTAGGTAGAATTGCTCCTGGAATTCAAAGTCATTTTTTGTTAGTCCTAGGTGTAATAGCTGGATTATGGCTGCATCTGGTCTGTGGGGTTGGGGGAACTTTCTAAGGATATTTTCCACTGCCTGTATGCCTCTGTCTGTTTCTATGTTTGTGTATAGGCTTTCAATGTCCATGGTAAAGAGTATTGCGTTCGGGGGTACGGTCAGTGAGTTCACTATTTCTATGAAGTGGTAAGTGTCTTTAATGTAGCTAGGGTGCTTCTGTGATAAGGGGTTTAGGAATGAGTCAATGTATTCTGCTATCCTGTAGGATTCACTACCACAGTCTGACACAATGGGTCTTCCTGGTGGTATTTCTCCTGGTACAGTCCATGTGTCAGGGTGCTTGTGTATTTTGGGTAGTATGTAGAATTTTCTGGGTTGTGGTTGTTCCCCCCTTAGGTATTCCACTTGTTTCTGATTCAAGTGTTTAGATTTCTTTAGTTCTGTTAAAATGTTTCCAATCTCTTTTCGTGTGTCCTGGTAAATTGGTCCTGCTAATTTCGTGTAGTGGGCTGTATTATTAAGCTGTCTGTGAGCTTCAAGTAGATACTGTTGCCTATCCATGATCACTATACTACTGCCCTTATCTGCTGGTTTTATGATTATATCTAGATTGTTTCTAAGTTCTATGATTGCCCGTCTCTCTCTTCCAGTGAGGTTTTGCTTGTCTGTCTGTTTAGGGATTTTTTCAATTTGTGATTGAGTCTGTTTAATAAAGTTTAGGATTTCTGGCTCTATTTTATTGTTTGGTGGGGTCCATTCTGATGGTGGTGTAAAAGGTTGCTTGTCTGTTTCTGAATCGCTAAAGTAATCGGTCAGTTTTACTCTCCTGTAGAACCTTTTCAGATCTTCCTGAATTTGTACTTTACAATGTTTTGGGGTTGGAACAAATGTAAGGCCCTTGTTTAAAACCCTCTCCTGTACCTCTGTGGGGTTAAAGAGTTGGGAAATATTAATAACAGTTTTTCCCAGGTGTAATCTACCCTTCTCTTGGGTTAATGTCCTTTTTAGTTTAAAGACTTCATCCACTGGTTTATTATGTTATGGGCAGTGCTATCTGTCCAATGGATGTGGTCAGCCCCCACTTTAAAGGATCTAGCATTAATTGCTGGTATGTAATTCTGTTTTTTTATATGCTGGTTAATTCCTCTGATTGTATCCCTCTCTGTTTCTGGAAGTAAGTTACTGAAGTTAATTTCCGGCACCCAGATCTGAGCATTTGGGAATGTGCTCTTAGCCAATTTAAGTAATGACTGCAGTTGCTTGGTTGCAGTCAGTGGTCTCTGCGTTCGATTATTAATGCCAACTGAGAGCACCACCTTTTTGGTCTCCGGACAGGGTTCCAATTTGTCCAGAATTGCTGTGACATGAATGAATTTAGCTCCTGGAAAGCTATCAATTTGGGTGGTGGGATTTGGGCATCTTTTTATCTTGGAGAGGTTGGAATCTCCTATTATTAAAATTGATTTTCTGGGTTCCAATTTCCAGGTAATGTTTTTTCGGCTGGTGTTGGGGTGCCTCGTCACTCTCTGTGCATCTTCCCCTTCAGAGTCAGGTTCTGCCCCAGTTGGTGTGTTTTCTGTTTCTATGTCTGCTACCCCTGCCTCCCCTATTGTGTTCCCTACCTCGGCTTCAGCTATTTCTGCCTCTCCTACTGTGTTGTCTGTCTGGGCTCTCATTGTTCCTGTCCTCATTTCTGTGTCTATTGGGTTTACCTGTCCGGTCTGGTCGCTCCTTTGTTTCTGTGGAAGGGGTTGTTTTGTGACACTGATCTCGGGCTCTAGAACTGCTGTATTTCTTGGGATGGTTGGTTTGGTACAGTCTTTCTTTTGTCTCTGTGGGAGCGGTTGGTACATGACCCTGGTTTTGGGGTACAGGAATGTTGTGCATGGATTTGTCCCTGGTGTAGGAGGGGTTCTCCCTTCTGTTTGTTTTGGGTCTGAGGAATCCCTAGTGATTTGGTTTAATACGGTCTGATGTTGGTTCCCCATGTAGTGCTGGGGTCTACGTGGCTCAGGCTCTTGAGAGCCAAGTGTGATGTCCAGGTCCCTAATGATGGCCACATTGGAAATCCTGGTCCTTGGCCTGTGGGGTGGGGTAGGGCTAGTCGCCGCCCTGGATGGCGGGGAAGGGGGGGTCACTGCCCTGGACCGCAAGGAAGGGGGGGTTTCAGTGGTCTGCTGGTGGTGTGATGAAGTCGGGGTCGCTGGCCCACGGGGTGGGGGGGTCTGTCGGTCGCGTGACGAAGTCATGGCAGCTGGCTCAAAGGGTGGGGGTGTGTGTTGGTGGTGTGACGAAGTCGTGGCAACTGGTGCAAGGGGTGGGGGGGTCCATCGGTGGCATGACGAAGTCATGGCAGCTGGCTCCAAGGGTGGGGGGGTGTGTTGGTGGTGTGACGAAGTCGTGGCAACTGGTGCAAGGGGTGGGGGGGTCTGCCGGTGGCGTGCTGAAGTCATGGCAGCTGGCTCGAAGGGTGGGGGGGTGTGTCGGTGGCTTGACGAGGTTGTGGCAGTTGGCTCACGGGGTGGGGGTGTCCGTCGGTGGCGTGACAAAGTCGTGGCAGCTGGCCCACGGGGTGGGGGGGGGTTTTCAGTCCGTCTGCGGCATGAGGGGGCTGTGATCGCAGGCTGGTGGAACAAGGCTGCCCAGGTATTTGGCCTATGGCGTGGGGGCGTCCTAGTCCGTATGCCGGTCCGCTGTTCTGTCCTCAATTGTGTGCTGGTCCCTTGCTCTGTCAACCGTGATGCTAATCCCACCACATGTCTCTTTGCCTCATCAATTGATTGAATTTTGAATTTATGTCTAAGACTCTTTTTAATCCAATTAGTGGCTTTCGCCATCATTTCTTCCAGGCGCTCTGTCACTGCAGCCTGAGCAAATTCATTTTCTAATTCTTCCAGGTTTGTTGTATAGTGCTCAATTAGAATCTGTCTGGTCTGTTTTGCCCAATTTTCTGAATTCAAAGCCAATTTGGTTAGGGTTTCCTGTGACGGTTTTGCCGGTTTTATAAAGCATGTTAGTTTATCAGCTTGTTTTAAGATGCCCTTAGGGGGCTGATTCTGGCCCTTTAAGAATATTAGATGGTGGATTGTCTGGAAAATTCTATAAATTATTCTCACTGTTGTAGCAAATTCATCCCTGGCTACGGGGAGACACCTATGTGTACCAGGGTCCGACCTCATATGCGTACGGTTGTCAGACAACCTGCATGTGTTCCGCATAGTGTCAGCCATTCCCTGGGTGTAGAAAGGTGCAAAAGGTTTTAAAAGATGTTACTAGCTTCTATTTGGTAATAGAGGTCCCCGCTAGTAACTGTAATCTCACCCCACGGTGGCTCCCTGGCTCAGATGGTCTCCTGCCTGGGACTGCGTCCTCCAAACACTCCCCAGCTCAGCCGGCTGTCCCGCCTGGAAAGGCTCTTTTTTCACCGGTCTCACCTCCCCTCCGGTGGCTCTCTGGCTTCGATGGTTCTCTGCCTGCAACAGTACCCACGGTGGCTCCCTGGCTCAGATGGTCTCCTGCCTGGGACTGCGTCCTCCAAACACTCCCCAGCTCAGCCGGCTGTCCCGCCTGGAAAGGCTCTTTTTTCACCGGTCTCACCTCCCCTCCGGTGGCTCTCTGGCTTCGATGGTTCTCTGCCTGCAACAGTACTATCCAAAAACTCTTTCGTTCAGTAAGTTCTCCGGCCTGGAATCTTTTTTTCTCCGACGTTTCGCTTATCCTTAAGCTTCATCAGGGAGAAAGGATTTTAACTTTGTTTACAGTTGTTTATAAGTCCGGAGCCTTGGACTGGCCCCTCCCCTGTGTGCTACTGTTGGCTGAAGTTTTGTTCCCGCCCACAAGCAGGCTAGCCTTGACCTGGGATTGGTTAGAATTTCTGTCCTGTATGTAATGAGTCCTGTCTCATGCAGGGCTGGCCCCGCCCCCTTCGCTCCACGTGTTCGTTATTTTTAAATTATATTTTTTTAACCTAATGTTTTAATGTTCCTTTAGTTTATCTTAGATGTTTGGGGTTATTTTTTTTGAGGTAATGTTTTTAAAAATATTGCTTTTTAACCTTTGAATCTGTTTTAATGCTCCAGGTCATTCTGGCGCCACGGAGTCTGACTGTCTGCTGACCCCGGGGCTTGATTACCTGTCCGCCTCACCTCATTTTTTAAATAAAAACATGAAGCTACTTCTCCAAACCCCCACCTCCGGCTATGCCTTTTAATTATGAGGGTATTTTAAACAATTAATTAAACTTCCCACCGATTTCCTCCTTTTTAAACCCGGTCGCTCGTTAAACGAAACTCAATCTCCCAGAATGCCTCACGCGTCGCTCGCTTTTCAGCGGCCGCGCAGAAAAAAACCGATTTCCAAGGTCCGATTCCCCAAAAAAAACTCCCGAATCCGCCGCCACCCACCCCCCCGGGGGGAGAGGAGGGGGAAAGAAAGGTCCCCCAGCCCCAAAAAACCAAAATAAACCCTTTTATTTAAGAGCGTTGCCCTCGTGTTTGACCCGAGAGAACTCCATATCCCAGAATGCCTCACGCGGCGCTCGCTTTTCAGCGGCCGCGTGGAACAAAATTTTGATTTCCAAGGTCCGATTCCCCATAAAAACTCCCGTAACCGCTGCCACCCGCCCCCCGGGGGGAGAGGAGGGGGAAAGAAAGGTCCCCCAGCCCCAGAGAGACCAAGTAAACCCTTTTATTTACGGGTCTTGCCCTCGTGTTTGACCCGAGAGAACTCCATATCCCAGAATGCCTCACGCGGCGCTCGCTTTTCAGTCGCTGAGAAAAAAACCCGATTTCAAAGATAAAAATCACCCGGTGAACGCTCAAAATCTAAAGACTAGATAAAGTTATCGGATTCTCACCCGTGTCCCCAACTCCTCCAGATCCCCGGGGAAAGGGTTTCTTTTAAAAAAACCGAGGTCGATATCCAGCAGCTCCCTGCTGTCGCGTTCCCCGCAGCACCAGGCATCTCTTAAAGGGGCCGTCCCCGCAGCACCAGGCATCTCTTAAAGGGGCCGTCCCCGCATCCATGTCCAGAGACCGTGTCTATGGGAACTACAACTTTTTTTTAAAAATATGTAATCTTTTGTGCCCTTATTGCTGTCCCAAACCTCGTGGGGGGGGGGGGGGGGGGGGGTTTGGGAAGATGAGTTCCATGTCTGTCAGACCCACATTTCCAGCCATGCTTTATTTTAAGTGCACCTTTTAAATATTTTAGATTTTAAAATTTAAAAAAACCTCCTTGGTGCTCCCTATTTTTATAAGTTGCTTGCTGCTTTTTTTGTGGGGGGGGCAAAAGTGGAACAAAAAGTTATTTAACCATCTACCTCACTGATCAAGTTTAGATTTAAGGTATTTGCAAGATATATTCTCTGGGTTTTCTTTTCTTGGCATTTATATCTTTTTTTGTCTGTGGTAATGTAAAGCGTGTCACTCCTGAATGTTAGGTTGTATGGTGTGGGCAGGAGGGTAGTTACACCCTCTTGTGTTCGTATTCTCACTCATCCCTTGAGCTTCTTGTCACTTATACCTGCCACTTTTGGTTGGCCCACGCTTTACCTTACCACCTGGCTTCTTTTTCTTGCCGATCGCTTCTTAGTAATTTCTTGATCCGTAATCCTTTGATCCCCCTCTGGGGTTATAATCAGTTCCTGGGTTTTGCCAATTTATGGCCTCTATGTCGTATTTAGTTATTATTATTGGTGTTGGAACTCTACCCTTTATTTTACGTAGTGTTAGGGTTATGTTGTATTGAGGTTGGGGGGTTCAGGTTAGGGTTAGGGTTGCTGCACTGGGGTTAGTGTTGGGGTTAGGTGAGGGTCAGGGTCGCAGTTAGGTTCAGGGCTATATTGGGGTTAGGTTGGGGTGCATCAGGGTTAGGGTTAGGTGTTTAGGGGTGGGGTGGGGTTAGGGTTATGTTTTAGGGGTAGGGTTGGGTGCATCAGGGTTAGGGTTAGGTGTTTAGGGGTAGGGTAGGGTGCATCAGGGTTAGGGTTAGGTGTTTAGGGGTAGGGTAGGGTGCATCAGGGTAGGGGATTAGATTCAGGGCTGGGGGGTTGGAGTTATGGGTTAGGGTTGCATTAGGGGTAGGGTTAAGTGAGGGTCAGGGTTTAGGAGTAGGGTGGGGTGTGTTAGGCTTAGATTTTAGGGGTGGGGTGGGAGATTAGGTTTGCTGTATTAGAGTTACGGTTAGGCTTTAGGGGTAGAGTGGGGTGCATTTGGAGAGTTGTGATTAGATTCAGGGCTGGGGGGTTGGAGTTATGGGTTAGGGTTGCCTTAGGGGTAGGGTTAAGTGAGGGTCAGGGTTTAGGAGTAGGGTGGGGTGTGTTAGGCTTAGATTTTAGGGGTGGGGTGGGAGATTAGGTTTGCTGTATTAGAGTTACGGTTAGGCTTTAGGGGTAGAGTGGGGTGCATTTGGAGAGTTGTGATTAGATTCAGGGCTGGGGGGTTGGAGTTATGGGTTAGGGTTGCATTAGGGGTAGGGTTAAGTGAGGGTCAGGGTTTAGGAGTAGGGTGGGGTGTGTTAGGCTTAGATTTTAGGGGTGGGGTGGGAGATTAGGTTTGCTGTATTAGAGTTACGGTTAGGCTTTAGGGGTAGAGTGGGGTGCATTTGGAGTTAGGATTTGGGATATGGATGTGGTCTGTTTGTAGTTAGGGTTGGGGCTTTGGTCTGTTTGTTGTGGGCAGTGTGGGGTTTAGTGGTTTTGGTTAGCTTAAACAGTAGGGGTTAGCTCTGTTTATTGTGATTAGGGTAGGGTGTGGTGTGGTTGCGGTTTGGGAGGTTTATCAAGTTGGGGTTGGGATTTGTGGTAATTAAGGTCGGGGCAGTTTTGTTTTTTGATGTTGGATTTCCCCCATTTTAGATCTGATTTAAGCCCTTTGGTAACTGAGTTTGTAGGGTTGTTATCCAGTGTTTTTCCCTCCTCTTCCTTTGTGAGGTTGTCCAGTTCATGTTGGTCTCCAACCCCATAAATTCCAGGGATTCAAGACCATGCTCCATGAAGTGTCGGGAGGTAGGTTTGTATACATCCTTTGTTCTAATAGCACTGAGGTGCCCTGTGAGCCTCATCCTTAGACTATTCCCTGTTTCTCCTACATACAAGATGTGGCATTGTTTGCATCGAATTGCATAAACAGCATTGTGCTGTTCACATGTAATTCTTTGTTTAATTAGGGCTGCTTTTCCTGTGTGTCTATTTTGTATCATTTTGCGGATTATTAGGTATTTACACGTCCCACATTTTGGGTTTGTGCAGTTCTGGGTTGTCTGTTTTCTTATCCTACTCCGAACCAGCATGTCGCGAAGGTTCCGAGTTCTTTTGTATGCCGACGTTATGTGGTATCGACTAAGTGTGTCAACATCCTCTTTTAGTTTCCCAAATTGGGTTTTAATCACTCCGTGTATTAGTTTGGTCATTGTATCGTATGTCGTTATCAGTGGTAGTCTTGCTACTTCTCTGTTTGGCCGTGGGCTATTCAGTCCCCTCAGGAAATCAGACTTAAGGTGCCTGAGGAACCTTTTTGTGTAACCTCTCTGTCTCAGTGCAGTAAATAGGGTTGTGGTGGCTTCCCTAAAGTCCTCTCCGTTTGTGCATATGCGGTGAAAACGTGTCAGTTGTGACTTCACCAGCCCCCGAAAGGTATGTTTTGGATGGTGGCTGTTTATGTGCAGGAGTGTGTGTGTGTCTGTTTCTTTAAAGAATACCTTTGTTGCTAGCTTGTGGCTGTTATTCTCCTGTTGTAATTTAAATACTGTGGTGTCCAGGAAATCCACACTTTCTCTATGTGTTGTAACTTTAAGTTTAATAGATTGGTGGTGACTGTTGAGAATACCTACAAATTCTTGCAATTCTGTTTCTGTGTGAGTCCAGACTCCCCATATGTCATCCAGGTATCTGTAATAACACATCGGGAGCTTGGAACACTTTTCAAAGACTGTGTTTTCCCAGTCTGCCATGTATATGTTTGCGTAGGCCGGGGCAAATTTCTTGCCCATAGCCGTGCCCTTAATCTGTAGGTAGAATTGCTCCTGGAATTCAAAGTCATTTTTTGTTAGTCCTAGGTGTAATAGCTGGATTATGGCTGCATCTGGTCTGTGGGGTTGGGGGAACTTTCTAAGGATATTTTCCACTGCCTGTATGCCTCTGTCTGTTTCTATGTTTGTGTATAGGCTTTCAATGTCCATGGTAAAGAGTATTGCGTTCGGGGGTACGGTCAGTGAGTTCACTATTTCTATGAAGTGGTAAGTGTCTTTAATGTAGCTAGGGTGCTTCTGTGATAAGGGGTTTAGGAATGAGTCAATGTATTCTGCTATCCTGTAGGATTCACTACCACAGTCTGACACAATGGGTCTTCCTGGTGGTATTTCTCCTGGTACAGTCCATGTGTCAGGGTGCTTGTGTATTTTGGGTAGTATGTAGAATTTTCTGGGTTGTGGTTGTTCCCCCCTTAGGTATTCCACTTGTTTCTGATTCAAGTGTTTAGATTTCTTTAGTTCTGTTAAAATGTTTCCAATCTCTTTTCGTGTGTCCTGGTAAATTGGTCCTGCTAATTTCGTGTAGTGGGCTGTATTATTAAGCTGTCTGTGAGCTTCAAGTAGATACTGTTGCCTATCCATGATCACTATACTACTGCCCTTATCTGCTGGTTTTATGATTATATCTAGATTGTTTCTAAGTTCTATGATTGCCCGTCTCTCTCTTCCAGTGAGGTTTTGCTTGTCTGTCTGTTTAGGGATTTTTTCAATTTGTGATTGAGTCTGTTTAATAAAGTTTAGGATTTCTGGCTCTATTTTATTGTTTGGTGGGGTCCATTCTGATGGTGGTGTAAAAGGTTGCTTGTCTGTTTCTGAATCGCTAAAGTAATCGGTCAGTTTTACTCTCCTGTAGAACCTTTTCAGATCTTCCTGAATTTGTACTTTACAATGTTTTGGGGTTGGAACAAATGTAAGGCCCTTGTTTAAAACCCTCTCCTGTACCTCTGTGGGGTTAAAGAGTTGGGAAATATTAATAACAGTTTTTCCCAGGTGTAATCTACCCTTCTCTTGGGTTAATGTCCTTTTTAGTTTAAAGACTTCATCCACTGGTTTATTATGTTATGGGCAGTGCTATCTGTCCAATGGATGTGGTCAGCCCCCACTTTAAAGGATCTAGCATTAATTGCTGGTATGTAATTCTGTTTTTTTATATGCTGGTTAATTCCTCTGATTGTATCCCTCTCTGTTTCTGGAAGTAAGTTACTGAAGTTAATTTCCGGCACCCAGATCTGAGCATTTGGGAATGTGCTCTTAGCCAATTTAAGTAATGACTGCAGTTGCTTGGTTGCAGTCAGTGGTCTCTGCGTTCGATTATTAATGCCAACTGAGAGCACCACCTTTTTGGTCTCCGGACAGGGTTCCAATTTGTCCAGAATTGCTGTGACATGAATGAATTTAGCTCCTGGAAAGCTATCAATTTGGGTGGTGGGATTTGGGCATCTTTTTATCTTGGAGAGGTTGGAATCTCCTATTATTAAAATTGATTTTCTGGGTTCCAATTTCCAGGTAATGTTTTTTCGGCTGGTGTTGGGGTGCCTCGTCACTCTCTGTGCATCTTCCCCTTCAGAGTCAGGTTCTGCCCCAGTTGGTGTGTTTTCTGTTTCTATGTCTGCTACCCCTGCCTCCCCTATTGTGTTCCCTACCTCGGCTTCAGCTATTTCTGCCTCTCCTACTGTGTTGTCTGTCTGGGCTCTCATTGTTCCTGTCCTCATTTCTGTGTCTATTGGGTTTACCTGTCCGGTCTGGTCGCTCCTTTGTTTCTGTGGAAGGGGTTGTTTTGTGACACTGATCTCGGGCTCTAGAACTGCTGTATTTCTTGGGATGGTTGGTTTGGTACAGTCTTTCTTTTGTCTCTGTGGGAGCGGTTGGTACATGACCCTGGTTTTGGGGTACAGGAATGTTGTGCATGGATTTGTCCCTGGTGTAGGAGGGGTTCTCCCTTCTGTTTGTTTTGGGTCTGAGGAATCCCTAGTGATTTGGTTTAATACGGTCTGATGTTGGTTCCCCATGTAGTGCTGGGGTCTACGTGGCTCAGGCTCTTGAGAGCCAAGTGTGATGTCCAGGTCCCTAATGATGGCCACATTGGAAATCCTGGTCCTTGGCCTGTGGGGTGGGGTAGGGCTAGTCGCCGCCCTGGATGGCGGGGAAGGGGGGGTCACTGCCCTGGACCGCAAGGAAGGGGGGGTTTCAGTGGTCTGCTGGTGGTGTGATGAAGTCGGGGTCGCTGGCCCACGGGGTGGGGGGGTCTGTCGGTCGCGTGACGAAGTCATGGCAGCTGGCTCAAAGGGTGGGGGTGTGTGTTGGTGGTGTGACGAAGTCGTGGCAACTGGTGCAAGGGGTGGGGGGGTCCATCGGTGGCATGACGAAGTCATGGCAGCTGGCTCCAAGGGTGGGGGGGTGTGTTGGTGGTGTGACGAAGTCGTGGCAACTGGTGCAAGGGGTGGGGGGGTCTGCCGGTGGCGTGCTGAAGTCATGGCAGCTGGCTCGAAGGGTGGGGGGGTGTGTCGGTGGCTTGACGAGGTTGTGGCAGTTGGCTCACGGGGTGGGGGTGTCCGTCGGTGGCGTGACAAAGTCGTGGCAGCTGGCCCACGGGGTGGGGGGGGGTTTTCAGTCCGTCTGCGGCATGAGGGGGCTGTGATCGCAGGCTGGTGGAACAAGGCTGCCCAGGTATTTGGCCTATGGCGTGGGGGCGTCCTAGTCCGTATGCCGGTCCGCTGTTCTGTCCTCAATTGTGTGCTGGTCCCTTGCTCTGTCAACCGTGATGCTAATCCCACCACATGTCTCTTTGCCTCATCAATTGATTGAATTTTGAATTTATGTCTAAGACTCTTTTTAATCCAATTAGTGGCTTTCGCCATCATTTCTTCCAGGCGCTCTGTCACTGCAGCCTGAGCAAATTCATTTTCTAATTCTTCCAGGTTTGTTGTATAGTGCTCAATTAGAATCTGTCTGGTCTGTTTTGCCCAATTTTCTGAATTCAAAGCCAATTTGGTTAGGGTTTCCTGTGACGGTTTTGCCGGTTTTATAAAGCATGTTAGTTTATCAGCTTGTTTTAAGATGCCCTTAGGGGGCTGATTCTGGCCCTTTAAGAATATTAGATGGTGGATTGTCTGGAAAATTCTATAAATTATTCTCACTGTTGTAGCAAATTCATCCCTGGCTACGGGGAGACACCTATGTGTACCAGGGTCCGACCTCATATGCGTACGGTTGTCAGACAACCTGCATGTGTTCCGCATAGTGTCAGCCATTCCCTGGGTGTAGAAAGGTGCAAAAGGTTTTAAAAGATGTTACTAGCTTCTATTTGGTAATAGAGGTCCCCGCTAGTAACTGTAATCTCACCCCACGGTGGCTCCCTGGCTCAGATGGTCTCCTGCCTGGGACTGCGTCCTCCAAACACTCCCCAGCTCAGCCGGCTGTCCCGCCTGGAAAGGCTCTTTTTTCACCGGTCTCACCTCCCCTCCGGTGGCTCTCTGGCTTCGATGGTTCTCTGCCTGCAACAGTACCCACGGTGGCTCCCTGGCTCAGATGGTCTCCTGCCTGGGACTGCGTCCTCCAAACACTCCCCAGCTCAGCCGGCTGTCCCGCCTGGAAAGGCTCTTTTTTCACCGGTCTCACCTCCCCTCCGGTGGCTCTCTGGCTTCGATGGTTCTCTGCCTGCAACAGTACTATCCAAAAACTCTTTCGTTCAGTAAGTTCTCCGGCCTGGAATCTTTTTTTCTCCGACGTTTCGCTTATCCTTAAGCTTCATCAGGGAGAAAGGATTTTAACTTTGTTTACAGTTGTTTATAAGTCCGGAGCCTTGGACTGGCCCCTCCCCTGTGTGCTACTGTTGGCTGAAGTTTTGTTCCCGCCCACAAGCAGGCTAGCCTTGACCTGGGATTGGTTAGAATTTCTGTCCTGTATGTAATGAGTCCTGTCTCATGCAGGGCTGGCCCCGCCCCCTTCGCTCCACGTGTTCGTTATTTTTAAATTATATTTTTTTAACCTAATGTTTTAATGTTCCTTTAGTTTATCTTAGATGTTTGGGGTTATTTTTTTTGAGGTAATGTTTTTAAAAATATTGCTTTTTAACCTTTGAATCTGTTTTAATGCTCCAGGTCATTCTGGCGCCACGGAGTCTGACTGTCTGCTGACCCCGGGGCTTGATTACCTGTCCGCCTCACCTCATTTTTTAAATAAAAACATGAAGCTACTTCTCCAAACCCCCACCTCCGGCTATGCCTTTTAATTATGAGGGTATTTTAAACAATTAATTAAACTTCCCACCGATTTCCTCCTTTTTAAACCCGGTCGCTCGTTAAACGAAACTCAATCTCCCAGAATGCCTCACGCGTCGCTCGCTTTTCAGCGGCCGCGCAGAAAAAAACCGATTTCCAAGGTCCGATTCCCCAAAAAAAACTCCCGAATCCGCCGCCACCCACCCCCCCGGGGGGAGAGGAGGGGGAAAGAAAGGTCCCCCAGCCCCAAAAAACCAAAATAAACCCTTTTATTTAAGAGCGTTGCCCTCGTGTTTGACCCGAGAGAACTCCATATCCCAGAATGCCTCACGCGGCGCTCGCTTTTCAGCGGCCGCGTGGAACAAAATTTTGATTTCCAAGGTCCGATTCCCCATAAAAACTCCCGTAACCGCTGCCACCCGCCCCCCGGGGGGAGAGGAGGGGGAAAGAAAGGTCCCCCAGCCCCAGAGAGACCAAGTAAACCCTTTTATTTACGGGTCTTGCCCTCGTGTTTGACCCGAGAGAACTCCATATCCCAGAATGCCTCACGCGGCGCTCGCTTTTCAGTCGCTGAGAAAAAAACCCGATTTCAAAGATAAAAATCACCCGGTGAACGCTCAAAATCTAAAGACTAGATAAAGTTATCGGATTCTCACCCGTGTCCCCAACTCCTCCAGATCCCCGGGGAAAGGGTTTCTTTTAAAAAAACCGAGGTCGATATCCAGCAGCTCCCTGCTGTCGCGTTCCCCGCAGCACCAGGCATCTCTTAAAGGGGCCGTCCCCGCAGCACCAGGCATCTCTTAAAGGGGCCGTCCCCGCATCCATGTCCAGAGACCGTGTCTATGGGAACTACAACTTTTTTTTAAAAATATGTAATCTTTTGTGCCCTTATTGCTGTCCCAAACCTCGTGGGGGGGGGGGGGGGGGGGGTTTGGGAAGATGAGTTCCATGTCTGTCAGACCCACATTTCCAGCCATGCTTTATTTTAAGTGCACCTTTTAAATATTTTAGATTTTAAAATTTAAAAAAACCTCCTTGGTGCTCCCTATTTTTATAAGTTGCTTGCTGCTTTTTTTGTGGGGGGGGCAAAAGTGGAACAAAAAGTTATTTAACCATCTACCTCACTGATCAAGTTTAGATTTAAGGTATTTGCAAGATATATTCTCTGGGTTTTCTTTTCTTGGCATTTATATCTTTTTTTGTCTGTGGTAATGTAAAGCGTGTCACTCCTGAATGTTAGGTTGTATGGTGTGGGCAGGAGGGTAGTTACACCCTCTTGTGTTCGTATTCTCACTCATCCCTTGAGCTTCTTGTCACTTATACCTGCCACTTTTGGTTGGCCCACGCTTTACCTTACCACCTGGCTTCTTTTTCTTGCCGATCGCTTCTTAGTAATTTCTTGATCCGTAATCCTTTGATCCCCCTCTGGGGTTATAATCAGTTCCTGGGTTTTGCCAATTTATGGCCTCTATGTCGTATTTAGTTATTATTATTGGTGTTGGAACTCTACCCTTTATTTTACGTAGTGTTAGGGTTATGTTGTATTGAGGTTGGGGGGTTCAGGTTAGGGTTAGGGTTGCTGCACTGGGGTTAGTGTTGGGGTTAGGTGAGGGTCAGGGTCGCAGTTAGGTTCAGGGCTATATTGGGGTTAGGTTGGGGTGCATCAGGGTTAGGGTTAGGTGTTTAGGGGTGGGGTGGGGTTAGGGTTATGTTTTAGGGGTAGGGTTGGGTGCATCAGGGTTAGGGTTAGGTGTTTAGGGGTAGGGTAGGGTGCATCAGGGTTAGGGTTAGGTGTTTAGGGGTAGGGTAGGGTGCATCAGGGTAGGGGATTAGATTCAGGGCTGGGGGGTTGGAGTTATGGGTTAGGGTTGCATTAGGGGTAGGGTTAAGTGAGGGTCAGGGTTTAGGAGTAGGGTGGGGTGTGTTAGGCTTAGATTTTAGGGGTGGGGTGGGAGATTAGGTTTGCTGTATTAGAGTTACGGTTAGGCTTTAGGGGTAGAGTGGGGTGCATTTGGAGAGTTGTGATTAGATTCAGGGCTGGGGGGTTGGAGTTATGGGTTAGGGTTGCCTTAGGGGTAGGGTTAAGTGAGGGTCAGGGTTTAGGAGTAGGGTGGGGTGTGTTAGGCTTAGATTTTAGGGGTGGGGTGGGAGATTAGGTTTGCTGTATTAGAGTTACGGTTAGGCTTTAGGGGTAGAGTGGGGTGCATTTGGAGAGTTGTGATTAGATTCAGGGCTGGGGGGTTGGAGTTATGGGTTAGGGTTGCATTAGGGGTAGGGTTAAGTGAGGGTCAGGGTTTAGGAGTAGGGTGGGGTGTGTTAGGCTTAGATTTTAGGGGTGGGGTGGGAGATTAGGTTTGCTGTATTAGAGTTACGGTTAGGCTTTAGGGGTAGAGTGGGGTGCATTTGGAGTTAGGATTTGGGATATGGATGTGGTCTGTTTGTAGTTAGGGTTGGGGCTTTGGTCTGTTTGTTGTGGGTTAGGGTTAGGGTTAGGGTTAGGGTTAGGGTTAGGGTTAGGGTTAGGGTTAGGGTTAGGGTTAGGGTTAGGGTTAGGGTTAGGGTTAGGGTTAGGGTTAGGGTTAGGGTTAGGGTTAGGGTTAGGGTTAGGGTTAGGGTTAGGGTTAGGGTTAGGGTTAGGGTTAGGGTTAGGGTTAGGGTTAGGGTTAGGGTTAGGGTTAGGGTTAGGGTTAGGGTTAGGGTTAGGGTTAGGGTTAGGGTTAGGGTTAGGGTTAGGGTTAGGGTTAGGGTTAGGGTTAGGGTTAGGGTTAGGGTTAGGGTTAGGGTTAGGGTTAGGGTTAGGGTTAGGGTTAGGGTTAGGGTTAGGGTTAGGGTTAGGGTTAGGGTTAGGGTTAGGGTTAGGGTTAGGGTTAGGGTTAGGGTTAGGGTTAGGGTTAGGGTTAGGGTTAGGGTTAGGGTTAGGGTTAGGGTTAGGGTTAGGGTTAGGGTTAGGGTTAGGGTTAGGGTTAGGGTTAGGGTTAGGGTTAGGGTTAGGGTTAGGGTTAGGGTTAGGGTTAGGGTTAGGGTTAGGGTTAGGGTTAGGGTTAGGGTTAGGGTTAGGGTTAGGGTTAGGGTTAGGGTTAGGGTTAGGGTTAGGGTTAGGGTTAGGGTTAGGGTTAGGGTTAGGGTTAGGGTTAGGGTTAGGGTTAGGGTTAGGGTTAGGGTTAGGGTTAGGGTTAGGGTTAGGGTTAGGGTTAGGGTTAGGGTTAGGGTTAGGGTTAGGGTTAGGGTTAGGGTTAGGGTTAGGGTTAGGGTTAGGGTTAGGGTTAGGGTTAGGGTTAGGGTTAGGGTTAGGGTTAGGGTTAGGGTTAGGGTTAGGGTTAGGGTTAGGGTTAGGGTTAGGGTTAGGGTTAGGGTTAGGGTTAGGGTTAGGGTTAGGGTTAGGGTTAGGGTTAGGGTTAGGGTTAGGGTTAGGGTTAGGGTTAGGGTTAGGGTTAGGGTTAGGGTTAGGGTTAGGGTTAGGGTTAGGGTTAGGGTTAGGGTTAGGGTTAGGGTTAGGGTTAGGGTTAGGGTTAGGGTTAGGGTTAGGGTTAGGGTTAGGGTTAGGGTTAGGGTTAGGGTTAGGGTTAGGGTTAGGGTTAGGGTTAGGGTTAGGGTTAGGGTTAGGGTTAGGGTTAGGGTTAGGGTTAGGGTTAGGGTTAGGGTTAGGGT
>NW_027138414.1:0-49367 GCF_035084215.1 Heptranchias perlo
TCTCTCTCCCTTCCCCTCTCCCCCCTCTCTCTCCCCCCCTCCCTCCCCATCTATCTCTTGCCCCCTCTCTCTTTTCCCCTCCCTCTCTCTCCCCCCTCTCCCTCCCTCCACCCCCGCTCTCTCTTCCCCCCCTCTCTCTCCCCCTCCCTCTCTCTCACCCCCCTCTCTCTCTCCCCCCTCTCTCTCTCCCCCTCCCTCTTTTCCCCTCTCTCTCTCTCCCCCTCCCTCTCTCATCCCCCCTCTCCCTCCCCTCCACCCCCCTCTCTCTCTCTCCCCCTCTCTCTCTCCCCCTCCCTCTCTCTCCCCCCTCTCTCTCTCCCCCCCTCTCTCTCTCCTCCCCCTCCCTCTTTTCCCCTCTCTCTCTTTCCCCTCCCTCTCTCTCTCCCCCCTCTCCCTCTCTCTTCCCCCCTCTCTCTCCCCCTCTCCCCCCCTTCACCCCTCTCTCTCTCACCCTCCCTCTCTCTCCCCCTCTCCCTCCTCCACCCCCTCTCTCTTCCCCCTCTCTCCCCCCTCTCTCTCTTCCCCCTCTCCCTCCCTCCACCCCTCTCTCTCTCCCCCCTCCATCTCCCCCTCTCTCTCTCTCCCCCCTCCCTCTCTTCCCCTCTCTCTCCCCCCTCTCCCTCCCTCTTTCCCCTCTCTCTCCCCTCTCCCTCTCCCTCCACCCCTCTCTCTCTCACCCTCCCTCTCTCTCCCCCCTCTCTCTCTTCCCCCTCTCCTCCCTCCCTCCACCCCTCTCTCTCCTCTCCCCCCTCCATCTCCCCCCTCTCTCTCTCCCCTCCCTCTTTTCCCCTCTCTCTCTCCCCCTCCCTCTCTCTCCCCCTCCTCTCCCTCCCTCTTTCCCCCTCTCTCTCCTCCCTCTCCCTCCCTCCACCCCTCTCTCTCTCTTCCCCCTCTCTCTCTCCCCCTCCCTCTTTCCCCCTCTCTCTCCTCCCTCTCCCTCCCTCCACCCCCTCTCTCTCCCCCCTCTCCCTCCCTCCACCCCTCTCTCTCTCAACCTCCCTCTCTCTCCCCTCCCTCTCCCTCCCTCCACCCCCCTCTCTCTTCCCCCTCTCTCCCCCCTCTCTCTCTTCCCCCTCTCCCTCCCTCCACCCCTCTCTCTCTCTCCCCCCCTCCATCTCCCCCTCTCTCTCTCCCCCTCCCTCTCTTCCCCTCTCTCTCCCTCCCTCTCCCTCCCTCTTTCCCCTCTCTCTCCTCCCTCTCCCTCCCTCCACCCCTCTCTCTCTCACCCCTCCCTCTCTCTCCCCCCCTCTCTCTCTTCCCCCTCTCCCTCCCTCCACCCCTCTCTCTCTCCCCCCCTCCATCTCCCCCTCTCTCTCTCCCCTCCCTCTTTTCCCCTCTCTCTCTCCCCCTCCCTCTCTCTCCCCCCTCTCCCTCCCTCTTTCCCCCTCTCTCTCCTCCCTCTCCCTCCCTCCACCCCCTCTCTCTCTTCCCCCTCTCTCTCTCCCCCCCTCCCTCTCTTCCCCTCTCTCTCCCCCCTCTCCCTCCCTCTTTCCCCTCTCTCTCTCACCCTCTCCTCTCTCTCCCCCCCTCTCTCTCTCCCCCTCTCCCTCCCTCCACCCCTCTCTCTCCCCCCTCTCCCTCCCTCTTTCCCCTCTCTCTCCCCCTCTCCCTCCCTCCACCCCTCTCTCTCTCACCCTCCCTCTCTCTCCCCCCCCTCTCTCTCTTCCCCCTCTCCCTCCCTCCACCCCTCTCTCTCTCCCCCCTCCATCTCCCCCCTCTCTCTCTCCCCCTCCCTCTTTTCCCCTCTCTCTCTCCCCCCTCCCTCTCTCTCCCCCCTCTCCCTCCCTCTTTCCCCCTCTCTCTCCTCCCTCTCCCTCCCTCCACCCCCCTCTCTCTCTTCCCCCTCTCTCTCTCCCCCTCCCTCTCTTCCCTCTCCTCCCCCTCTCTCCCCCCCTCTCCCTCCCTCTTTCCCCTCTCTCTCCCCCTCTCCCTCCCTCCACCCCTCTCTCTCCCCCCTCTCCCTCCCTCTTTCCCCCTCTCTCTCCTCCCTCTCCCTCCCTCCACCCCCTCTCTCTCTTCCCCCTCTCTCTCTCCCCCCCTCCCTCTTTTCCCCTCTCTCTCTCCCCCTCCCTCTCTCTCCCCCCTCTCCCTCCCTCTTTCCCCCTCTCTCTCCTCCCTCTCCCTCCCTCCACCCCCTCTGTCTCTTCCCCCTCCCTCTCTCTCCCCCCTCCCTCTTTTCCCCTCTCTCTCTCCCCCTCCCTCTCCTTTCTCGATCCTCCCCTTGCTTGTCCCTCCAAAATCCCGCGACCTCATCCCTCCTCCCTCCACTCTGTGGGACTCCTCACCGGGGAGAACTCCCCCCCCCCCGCCCACCCCCTGCTCTTCTTCCAATAGTGGGCCGCGGGATCTTTTACGTCCACCTGGGAGGGGCAGACGGGGCCTTTGGTTTAAGGCCTCATCCCGAAGGACGGCACCTCCGGCAGCGCGGCGCTCCCTCGGCACCGGCAACGGGGGAGTGGATTATGGGGCTCGAGTCTCTGGAGCGAGGGCATGAACCCATGACCTTCTGACTCAGAGGCGAGAGTGAGGCCCGACCGAGCCCCCAGTTGAGGTGAGGTCAGGGGTCGAGCCCGAAATATCTGGGGGAGGGGTTGGTCCCGCCCGTGGGTGAGCGCAGTGCGGCCTTCGAGGGACGTAACGCGCCCGCTATCCTCTCTTCCAGATACGGATACGTCTGCGCGACCAAGGTGATGGCCCTGCGGAAGATTCTGGAAGGAGCTGGAAATTCCTCGGGATTCACCAGCGAGGAGAAAGGTAGATTTTTGGCGGGAAACTGAATTGGGGTCAGAAACTTTGACCTTTCACCCTCTGGGGTCAAATCCAGCCCCGGACAAGAGGGGGACAAAGGCCTTCTCTCTCTCTGATTGGGGGACTGGATGGGGGCAGTGGGGTCAGAAACTTTGACCTTTCACCCTCTGGGGTCAAATCCAGCCCCGGACAAGAGGGGGACAAAGGCCTTCTCTCTCTCTCTGATTGGGGGACTGGATGGGGGCAGTGGGGTCAGAAGAGTTGACCTTTCACCCTCTGGGGGAACCTGTAAATTGCGTTTCTAAAATTTACCCTTTCTCTTTTGCAGATCCCGAAGAATTCCTGAATCAACTTTTCCAACTGTTGAAGACCGAACCTCTGCTCAAAATCAGGCAAATTTAAAGCTCTCCGTGTCTGTCTGTCCCCTGCCGCCATTCCCAAGGCCTTCTGCTGGTCTCCTCGGCAACCGGACGCTGAGGGCAACCCCAACGGGAAACAGTCAGGATTCGAGGACGGTCTTCTTTCTGTTGGTTGGAGCTGCCCCACTTCTCAGCCTAGCTCGTGACCTCCGTAAACTTCAGCTCAACCAAAAACTCTGCTACCCCCCCCCGCCCCCCCGGTATCCTCTCTCGCACCAAATCCCGTTCACCCCATCACCTCCCCTTGCGCTCGCTGACCTCGCTCGGCTCCCGGTCCGCCAACCCCTCGATTTTTAAAGTTCTCATGCTCGTGTTCGAATCCCTCCATGGTCTCGTCGCCCCCCACCCCTCTCAATCTCTGTCACCTCTCGAGATCTCTGCGCTCCTCCGATTCTGGCCTCTCGGCCATTCCCCGCCCCCCCCCCCCGCCGATTTTAATCGCTCCTCCATTGGCGGCCGTGCCTTCAGCTGCCTGGGGCCCTAAGCTCTGGAATTCCCTCCCTAAACCCCTCCTCCTTTAAGACGCTTCTGGAAACCCGCCTCCGATTTTGGTCGCCTTTCCTTCTACCTCCTTACGTGGTCAATGTTTGTCTGGTTTACGCTCCTGCGAGGGAGGGGGCCTTGGGGACGTTTTGCCTTGTTAACGGCCGCCGTGTAAATCCGAGATTTTTGGGGGGTCTTTTTTGTGTCTTGCAGAGCGGGAAAGCAGGACCCCCAGGACTGTACCTCCCACCAAATCTTCTTCCAGGAGAAAGGGACAGCCCAGATCCCCACAGTGGAACAACTCCTGGACACTTCTTTCTTCCACAGTGATCTCAAGTTCACCGAGGTAACGGTCTGGGGAGGAGGGAGGAGTGGTCAGCAGGGCCCAAATTCCGTTCCCCCCCTCTCCCCGGCCGCCCTCCCCTCCCCCTCAGTCTTCTTTTACTCGTTCACGGGATGTGGGCGTCGCTGGTGAGGCCGGCATTTATTGCCCATCCCTAATTGCCCCTTGAGAAGGTGGTGGTGAGCCGCCTTCTTGAACCGCTGCAGTCCGTGTGGTGAAGGTTCTCCCACAGTGCTGTTCGATCGGGAGTTTGACCCAGCGACGATGAAGGAACGGCCGATATATTTCCAAGTCGGGATGGTGTGTGACTCGGAGGGGAACGTGCAGGTGGTGTTGTTCCCATGTGCCCGCTGCCCTTGTCCTTCTAGGTGGTAGAGGTCGCGGGTTTGGGAGGTGCTGTCGAAGAAGCCTTGGCGAGTTTCTGCATTGCATCCTGTGGATGGTACACACTGCGGCCACGGTGCGCCGGTGGTGAAGGGAGTGAATGTTTAGGGTGGTGGATGGGGTGCCAATCAAGCGGGCTGCTTTGTCCTGGATGGTGTCGAGCTTCTTGAGTGTTGTTGGAGCTGCACTCATCCAGGCAAGTGGAGAGTGTTCCATCACACTCCTGACTTGTGCCTTGTCGATGGTGGAAAGGCTTTGGGGAGTCAGGAGGTGAGTCTGTTAGCTGATCCCAGCCAGGGGTGGGTGGGGTTTCGGGGGAGGCAGTGGGGAGATGTTGGGGGGGGGCTACAATTTGGGCCTCAGTGTCCTTCCCAGCTTGGGTAGCAAGTAGCCAGAGTTCCTGCTTCTGGCCACCAGGAAGGTGAGAGGGAGATGGGATGTGGACAGTATTAGGGAAAAGGACGTTGTTTCTTCTCAGTGTATAAATTAGTCCATGGGCTAATGCCGTTCAGAAGCATTTATTGGCTTAAGTGTGCAATGGCGGCCATTATTATTAATGATGCCACATTCAGTTGAGACACATACCGTCCGCAGTCAACGGAGAATTCGCCATGTCACAGGTTCTGAGCTCGAGGGGAACGGCTGGCCAGGCCTTGTTCAATCATTGTAATTCTTTTTCACGGTATTACAGCAGGTACAGCACAGGAGGCGGCCATTCGGCCCGTCGTGCCCGTGCTGCCCCTTTGGAAGAGCTGTCCGATTGGTCCCATTCCCCGTAGCCCTGTAAAATCTTTTCCCCTCCAAGTATTTATCCAATTCCCTTTTGAAAGTTATTATTGAATCTGCTTCCACCGCCCTTTCAGGCAGTGAATTCCAGATCATCACAACTCGCTGCTTAAATTGTTTCCTCATCTCCCCTCTGGCTCTTTTCCCGATCACCTTAAATCCGTGTCCTCTGGTTACCGACCCTTCTCCCACTGGAAACAGTTTCCCCTTATTTACTCTCTCGAAACCCTTCATGATTTTGAACACCTCGATCAAATCTCCCCTTAACCTTCTCTGCTCTGAGGAGAACCACCCCAGCTTCTCCAGTCTCTCCACATAACTGAAGTCCCTCATCCCTGGGACCATTCTAGTAAATCTCCTCTGCACCCTCTCCAAGGCCTTGACATCCTTCCTAAAGTGCGGTGCCCAGAATTGGACACAATACTCCAACTGAGGCCCTAACCAGTGTTTTATGAAGGTTTAGCAGAACTTCTTTGCTTTTGTACTCTATGCCGCTATTAATAAAGCCCAGAATCCCATATTCTTTTTTAACGGCCTTCTCAACTTGTCCTGCCACCTTTCTTTCACTCTGGCTACGTGAAAACCCACATGTTTCAAAATATTACCTCCTCCAATTCGCTGGACTTCAGTTTTAACAAGAATAACTCGACTCTGACTCCCGAATTTCCCAGGCATTTTCAAGGCACAGAGCTGAAAAGGTTGTCAGCGATGGACTATCCCAATGCTCTCCTGGCCGGCCTCCCATCTTCCACCCTCCGGCTCATCCAAAACTCTGCTGCCCCCCCCCCGTATCCTAACTCGCACCGAGTCCCGTTCACCCATCACCCCCCCGCTGTGCTCGCTGGACCTACATCGGCTCCCGGCCCGGGAACGCCTCGATTTTAAAATTCTCATCCTCGTTTTTCCAATCCCTCCATGGCCTCGCGCCCCCCTCCCTATCTCTGTAACCTCCTCCAGCCCCTACAACCCTCCCAGATCTCTGCGCTCCTCCAATTCTGGCCTCTTGCCCATTCCCCGATCTTAATCGCTCCACCATTGGCGGCCGTGCCTTCAGCTGCCTGGGGCCCTAAGCTCTGGAATTCCCTCCCTAAACCCCTCCGTCTCTCCTCCTTTAAGATGCTCCTGAAGACTCCCATTGGAGGACTTAATTAGCAATGAGGTCAGAGGAGCGAGACCTAGTCGACTGTAGGACGGGCCAATCAGGTCCACCCCCTCCAGAGACTCGAGCCCCATAATCCAGGGCCGACACACCCCCCTCCACCACCTCCGGTGCCAGTAACCGAGGGAGATCCGCACTGTCGGAGGTGCCCGTCTTTCGGGTGAGATGTTAAACCAAGGGGGTCCATGTCTGCCTCTCTCAGGTGGACTTAAAGGATCTCATGGCCCCTGCGAAAAGGCTAATAACAACTTGCATTTATGGAGCGGCCTTAATCAGACAATCACCGAGCCAAAGACGGAGATATCAGGACAGGCGGCCGAAAGCTCGGCCAAAGTGAACGGTTTTAAGGTGCGTCTTAAAGGGGGGAGAGAGAGGCGGAGAGATTTAGGGAGGGAGTTCCAGAGCTTAGGGCCCCAGGCAGCCGAAGGCACGGCCGCCAATGGTGGAGCGATTAAAATCGAGGATTGGGCAAGAGGCAAGAATTGGAGGAGCGCAGAGATCTCGGAGGGTTGTCGGGGCTGGAGGAGGTCGCAGAGATAGGGAGGTGGGCGAGGGCCATGGAGGGATTGGAAAACGAGGATGAGAATTTTAAAATCGAGGCGTTCCCGGGCCGGGAGTCGATGTAGGTCCAGCGAGCACAGAGGGGGGTGATGGGTGAACGGGACTTGGGGGGAGTTAGGATACGGGGGGGGGCAGCAGAGTTTTGGATGGACACAAGGGTAGGAGATGGGAGGCCGGCCAGGAGAGCATTGGGATAGTGGAGTCTGGAGATGACGAAGGCTGGGATGAGCAGGGAAGTTTGCCCAGTGTCCTGACACCAACCAACCAACACCCTCAAAGCCTGGGCTTCAAAGAAAGATAAGAAAGAACATTCATTGATATAGCGCCTTTCATGAGCTCATGACCTCCCAACATGCTTTACAGCCAATGAGGCACCTTCGAAGTGTGGTCACTGTTGTAATCCATGAAAGGCAGCAGCCAATTTGCGCACAGCAAGATCCCACAAATAGCAATGTGATAAATTACCTAGAGTTACGTGGAATTCAAAGCCCAGAACAGGCCATTCGGCCCGACTGGTCGATGCTGGTGTCTATGCTCCACACGAGCCTCCTCCCTCCCTACTCCATCTCACCCTATCAGCATCTCCTTCTATTCCTTTCTCCCTCATGTGTTTATCGAGCTTCCCCTTAAATGTATTCACCTCGACTAATAACCAGGTAATCTGCTTGGTGATGTTGGTTTGAGGGATAAATATCGGGCCCCAGGACACCGGGGAGAACTCCCCCCTCCTGCTCTTCTTCCAATAGTGGCCGTGGGATCTTTTACGTCCACCTGAGAGGGGCAGACGGGGCCCTCGGTTTAACGTCTCATCCGAAAGACGGCACCTCCGACAGTGCGGCGCTCCCTCAGTACCGCCCCTCCGACAGTGCGGCGCTCCCTCAGTACCGCCCCTCCGACAGTGCGGCGCTCCCTCAGTACCGACCCTCCGACAGTGCGGCGCTCCCTCAGTACCGACCCTCCGACAGTGCGGCGCTCCCTCAGTACCGCCCCTCCGACAGTGCGGCGCTCCCTCAGTACTGACCCTCCGACAGTGCGGCGCTCCCTCAGTACCGACCCTCCGACAGTGCGGCGCTCCCTCAGTACTGACCCTCCGACAGTGCGGCGCTCCTTCAGTCCTGACCCTCCGACAGTGCGGCGCTCCCTCAGTACTGCCCCTCTGACAGTGCGGCGCTCCCTCAGTACTGACCCTCCGACAGTGCGGCGCTCCCTCAGTACCGCCCCTCCTCCAGTGCGGCGCTCCCTCAGTACCGCCCCTCCGACAGTGCGGCGCTCCCTCAGTACCGACCCTCCGACAGTGCGGCGCTCCCTCAGCACTGGCACCGGGGGAGTGTCGGCCCTGGATTACGGGGCTCGAGTCTCTGGAGCGGGGGCTCGAACCCACGACCTTCTGAGTCGGAGGCGGGAGCGAGACCCTCTGAGCCCAGCGGCTGGCACTGTCGGCAGTCGCTCACTAGCTGGGAAGCCCATTGGGGCGTTTCGGAGGGAGGGGAATGGGATGGGGGAGAACGGGGGGGGATCGACAAACTGTCGATTGAGGTCCGTTTGGCCGCTGAGGCCTGGGAGCTGTGGGGAGGTTCTCACGGTGGAATATCTCCTCCTGATGTCGTCTTTCTCTTCTCCGTCTCACCTTTCCCCCAGGCTCCGTCCTGCCTCATTCTACACATGCCTCGATTTGGGAAGAATTTCAAGATGTACGACACTGTCCTCCCTTCCCTCGAGTTGGACCTCACCGATCTACTAGAGGACAGTGAGTCCATTATTGAGGGGGTGTGGGCATGATGGGAGGGGCACCGCTGCCATCTGGGCCTGTGCCAAAGGGACATCCAACTGGGGTAAGGCTCAGAGAGGAGCAGGCCGCTGAGTTCTCCACACTGTCCCGTCAAACACTCCCAGGGCAGGTACAGGGTTAGATACAGAGTAAAGCTCCCTCTACATTGTCCCGTCAAACACTCCCAGGGCAGGTACAGGGTTAGATACAGAGTAAAGCTCCCTCTACACTGTCCCATCAAACACTCCCAGGGCAGGTACAGGGTTAGATACAGAGTAAAGCTCCCTCTACACTGTCCCATCAAACACTCCCAGGGCAGGTACAGGGTTAGATACAGAGTAAAGCTCCCTCTACACTGTCCCATCAAACACTCCCAGGGCAGGTACAGGGTTAGATACAGAGTAAAGCTCCCTCTACACTGTCCCATCAAACACTCCCAGGGCAGGTACAGGGTTAGATACAGAGTAAAGCTCCCTCTACACTGTCCCATCAAACACTCCCAGGGCAGGTACAGGGTTAGATACAGAGTAAAGCTCCCTCTACACTGTCCCATCAAACACTCCCAGGGCAGGTACAGGATTAGATACAGAGTAAAGCTCCCTCTACACTGTCCCGTCAAACACTCCCAGGGCAGGTACAGGGTTAGATACAGAGTAAAGCTCCCTCTACACTGTCCCATCAAACACTCCCAGGGCAGGTACAGGGTTAGATACAGAGTAAAGCTCCCTCTACACTGTCCCATCAAACACTCCCAGGGCAGGTACAGGGTTAGATACAGAGTAAAGCTCCCTCTACACTGTCCCGTCAAACACTCCCAGGACAGGTACAGGGTTAGATACAGAGTAAAGCTCCCTCTACACTGTCCCATCAAACACTCCCAGGGCAGGTACAGGGTTAGATACAGAGTAAAGCTCCCTCTACACTGTCCCATCAAACACTCCCAGGGCAGGTACAGGGTTAGATACAGAGTAAAGCTCCCTCTACACTGTCCCATCAAACACTCCCAGGGCAGGTACAGGGTTAGATACAGAGTAAAGCTCCCTCTACACTGTCCCATCAAACTCTCCCAGGGCAGGTACAGGGTTAGATACAGAGTAAAGCTCCCTCTACACTGGACCAGCTCGGATCAGCTAACTCAGCGCGGACCAGGCTCGTGGACCTTGGACAATCCTGGGTCGATGTGGGTCTGTACCTGACCGGGTCGGATGGCGACTCGCTGACCCAGTCAGTGGGGGGCGGCAGAACATTTAAATCGTTCTTTTAATTGATTTGTTCTCAGGGTTGTGAGCATTGTTGGCAAGGCGGGCGTGTATTGGCCAGGTCTGGTTGCCCCTTGAGAAGCGGGTGGTGGCGGGCCTTCTTGATGTACCTTTGTTGGTGCAACTGAGTGTCTTGCTTGGCCTCTCCAGACGGACTTGAGAAATAGGAGCAGGAGTCGGCCATCCGTGGGTTTTTTTTTAACCCTTTCCTTCCCGCCCTTCCAGCCCCGAGGGAGTGTCGCATCTGCGGGAGCCTGGCTCGCCTGGAGTGCAGGGACTGCTACGGAGACCCCGATCTCGCTCCGGGGAGGGTCAAGCAGTTCTGCTCCATCTGCAGCGACCAGGTGAGGGACCACCGTACCTCGAGAAGGGTTCGTAGCGGGGTTGGGGGGAGAAGGGTGGGGGGTGCGGTGGGGGCTGCCAACTCTGGTTGGACCTATCCCGAGGAGGTTTCGGAGAATGGTTACGGCACATTCGGCCCATCGAACCCCCTGCTGGCTCTTTGGAAGAGCTGTCCAGTTAGGCCCCACTCCCCCTGCTCTTTTCCCGTAGCCCTTCAAATTTTTTCCCCTTCAAAAACTTACCCGATTCCCTTTTGAAAGCCACGATTGAATCTGCTTCCACCCTTTCAGGCAGCAAATTTCAGATCCTAGCTCCTCGCTGTGCAAAAAAATGTTTCCTCATCTCCGCTCTGGCTCTTTTCCCGATCACCTTAAATCCGTGTCCTCTGGTCCTCGACCCTTCTGCCACTGGAAACAGTTTCTCCTTATTTGCTCTCTCGAAACCCCTCATGATTTTGAACACCTCGATCAAATCTCCCCTTCACCTTCTCTGCTCTCAGGAGAACAACCCCAGCTTCTCCAGTCTCTCCACATAACTGAAGTCCCTCATCCCTGGGACCGTTCTCGTAAATCTCCTCTGCACCCTCTCCAAGGCCTTGACATCCTTCCTAAAGTGTGGTGCCCAGAATCCATCGCAAGACCTCCCTCCTCCAATGGTCCCGCCCCCCCTCTCTTGCCATTGGTCCATCCTCCAGGCCTTCCCAGGGCCAATTGGAAAGGGAACACACTTTTGGTGTTACCCAATTGGATTCATCTTGACTTGTTGCAGCACAGAAACAGGCCATTCGGCCCGACTGCTCCGTGCTGGTCCACACGAGCCTCATCCCTCCCTACTTCATCTCACCCTCTCAGCATCTCCTTCTATTCCTTTCTCCCTCATGTGTTTATCGAGCTTCCCCTTAAATCCATCTACACTATTCACCTCGACTGCTCCTTGTGGGAGCGAGTTCCACATTCTCACCGCTCTCTGGGTGAAGAAGTTTCTCCTGAATTCCCGATTGGATTTATTAGTGACTATCTTATATTGATGTCCCTCTAGTTCTGGTCTCCCCCCACAAGTTGAAACATCTTCTCTACGTCTACCCTATCGAACCCTTTCATTATCTTAAAGACCTCGATCAGGTCACTCCCTCAGCCTTCTCCTTTCTGGAGAAAAGAGCCCCAGTCTGTTCAGCCTTTCCTGATAGGCAGAACCTCTCAGTTCTGGTATCATCCTTGTGAATCTTTTTTGCACCTTCTCCAGTGCCTCTATATCCTTTTTATAATAATGGAGACCAGAACTGTTCACAGTGCTCCAAGTGTGATATGGAGACCAGAACTGTACACAGTGCTCCAAGTGTGATATGGAGACCAGAACTGTGCACAGTGCTCCAAGTGTGATATGGAGACCAGAACTGTACACAGTGCTCCAAGTGTGATATGGAGACCAGAACTGTACACAGTGCTCCAAGTGTGATATGGAGACCAGAACTGTTCACAGTGCTCCAAGTGTGATATGGAGACCAGAACTGTGCACAGTGCTCCAAGTGTGATATGGAGACCAGAACTGTGCACAGTGCTCCAAGTGTGATATGGAGACCAGAACTGTACACAGTGCTCCAAGTGTGATATGGAGACTAGAACTGTACACAGTGCTCCAAGTGTGATATGGAGACCAGAACTGTTCACAGTGCTCCAAGTGTGTTATGGAGACCAGAACTGTACACAGTGCTCCAAGTGTGATATGGAGACCAGAACTGTACACAGTGCTCCAAGTGTGATATGGAGACCAGAACTGTGCACAGTGCTCCAAGTGTGATATGGAGACCAGAACTGTGCACAGTGCTCTAAGTGTGATATGGAGACCAGAACTGTACACAGTGCTCCAAGTGTGATATGGAGACCAGAACTGTGCACAGTGCTCCAAGTGTGATATGGAGACCAGAACTGTTCACAGTGCTCTAAGTGCGGTCTAACCAACGTCAGTGATCAGAACCTTATCGCCAATATTTTGATAACCAATAAACAAAAGTCTTTGAAGAAAATGGAACAAAGACACACACAATTTTAATGTTTAACGAGTGCTATGATTTTTCTCCTGGTTTTCTTTTTTTTTTGCTTGCAGCGGTTGTCCTGGAGATTCCCGGAGACTCCAGGGCAATTCTGAAGGGTTGGCAAACCCAAGTGGGGGGCCTGAAATGGCGTGGGGGGGGGATCCAAGGTCAGGGAATGCTGTGACCCCCTGGGGTGGGCGGGGGAGTATGGTTGTGAGAGGGACGGATGCAGGAGCTCAAAATCGATGGCTCCGATTGTTTCTGTCGGTTTTAATTAAAGGAAATATCGGGTGCAAGTGGGTCAGACTTCAGATCGGTCCCCCTGTGGGAGTCTAACTGAGCCCCTGGTCTCAGATCGAACAGGGCCCAGGCCTGTGGGAGTCTAACTGAGCCCCTGGTCTCAGATCGAACAGGGCCCAGGCTCCCCCCTGTGGGAGTCTAACTGAGCCCCTGGTCTCAGATCGAACAGGGCCCAGGGTCCCCCCTGTGGGAGTCCAACTGAGCCCCTGGTCTCAGATCGAACAGGGCCCAGGTCCCCCCCTGTGGGAGTCTAACTGAGCCCCTGGTCTCAGATCGAACAGGGCCCAGGCCCCCCCTGTGGGAGTCCAACTGAGCCCCTGGTCTCAGATCGAACAGGGCCCAGGTCCACTCTAGGAGTCTAACTGAGCCCCTGGTCTCAGATCGAACAGGGCCCAGGTCCACTCTAGGAGTCTAACTGAGCCCCTGGTCTCAGATCGAACAGGGCCCAGGTCCCCTCTGCAGGTCTAACTGAGCCCCTGGTCTCAGATCGAACAGGGCCCAGGCCCCCCTGTAGGAGTCTAACTGAGCCCCTGGTCTCAGATCGAACAGGGCCCAGGCCCCCCTGTAGGAGTCTAACTGACCCCCTGGTCTCAGATCGAACAGGGCCCAGGTCCACTCTAGGAGTCTAACTGAGCCCCTGGTCTCAGATCGAACAGGGCCCAGGCCCCCCTGTAGGAGTCTAACTGACCCCCTGGTCTCAGATCGAACAGGGCCCAGGTCCACTCTAGGAGTCTAACTGAGCCCCTGGTCTCAGATCGAACAGGGCCCAGGCCCCCCTGTAGGAGTCTAACTGAGCCCCTGGTCTCAGATCGAACAGGGCCCAGGCCCCCCTGTAGGAGTCTAACTGAGCCCCTGGTCTCAGATCGAACAGGGCCCAGGTCCCCTCTGCGAATCTAACTGAGCCCCTGGTCTCAGATCGAACAGGGCCCAGGTCCCCTCTGCGAATCTAACTGAGCCCCTGGTCTCAGATCGAACAGGGCCCAGGTCCCCCTGTAGGAGTCTAACTGAGCCCCTGGTCTCAGATCGAACAGGGCCCAGGTCCCCTCTGCAGGTCTAACTGAGCCCCTGGTCTCAGATCGAACAGGGCCCAGGCCCCCCTGTAGGAGTCTAACTGAGCCCCTGGTCTCAGATCGAACAGGGCCCAGGTCCACTCTAGGAGTCTAACTGAGCCCCTGGTCTCAGATCGAACAGGGCCCAGGTCCACTCTAGGAGTCCAACTGAGCCCCTGGTCTCAGATCGAACAGGGCCCAGGTCCCCTCTGCGAATCTAACTGAGCCCCTGGTCTCAGATCGAACAGGGCCCAGGCCCCCCTGTAGGAGTCTAACTGACCCCCTGGTCTCAGATCGAACAGGGCCCAGGTCCACTCTAGGAGTCTAACTGAGCCCCTGGTCTCAGGTCGAACAGGGCCCAGGCCCCCCTGTAGGAGTCTAACTGAGCCCCTGGTCTCAGATCGAACAGGGCCCAGGCACCCCTGTAGGAGTCTAACTGAGCCCCTGGTCTCAGATCGAACAGGGCCCAGGTCCCCTCTGCGAATCTAACTGAGCCCCTGGTCTCAGATCGAACAGGGCCCAGGCTCCCCTGTAGGAGTCTAACTGAGCCCCTGGTCTCAGATCGAACAGGGCCCAGGTCCCCCTGTAGGAGTCTAACTGAGCCCCTGGTCTCAGATCGAACAGGGCCCAGGTCCCCTCTGCAGGTCTAACTGAGCCCCTGGTCTCAGATCGAACAGGGCCCAGGCCCCCATGTAGGAGTCTAACTGAGCCCCTGGTCTCAGATCGAACAGGGCCCAGGTCCACTCTAGGAGTCTAACTGAGCCCCTGGTCTCAGATCGAACAGGGCCCAGGTCCACTCTAGGAGTCCAACTGAGCCCCTGGTCTCAGATCGAACAGGGCCCAGGTCCCCTCTGCGAATCTAACTGAGCCCCTGGTCTCAGATCGAACAGGGCCCAGGTCCACTCTGGGAGTCTAACTGAGCCCCTGGTCTCAGATCGAACAGGGCCCAGGTCCACTCTAGGAGTCTAACTGAGCCCCTGGTCTCAGATCGAACAGGGCCCAGGCCCCCCTGTAGGAGTCTAACTGAGCCCCTGGTCTCAGATCGAACAGGGCCCAGGTCCACTCTAGGAGTCTAACTGAGCCCCTGGTCTCAGATCGAACAGAGCCCAGGTCCCCCTGTAGGAGTCTAACTGAGCCCCTGGTCTCAGATCGAACAGGGCCCAGGCCCCCCTGTGGGAGTCTAACTGAGCCCCTGGTCTCAGATCGAACAGGGCCCAGGTCCCCTCTGCGAATCTAACTGAGCCCCTGGTCTCAGATCGAACAGGGCCCAGGCCCCCCTGTAGGAGTCTAACTGACCCCCTGGTCTCAGATCGAACAGGGCCCAGGTCCACTCTAGGAGTCTAACTGAGCCCCTGGTCTCAGATCGAACAGGGCCCAGGTCCACTCTAGGAGTCTAACTGAGCCCCTGGTCTCAGATCGAACAGGGCCCAGGCCCCCCTGTAGGAGTCTAACTGAGCCCCTGGTCTCAGATCGAACAGGGCCCAGGTCCACTCTAGGAGTCTAACTGAGCCCCTGGTCTCAGATCGAACAGGGCCCAGGTCCCCTCTGCGAATCTAACTGAGCCCCTGGTCTCAGATCGAACAGGGCCCAGGCCCCCCTGTAGGAGTCTAACTGAGCCCCTGGTCTCAGATCGAACAGGGCCCAGGTCCCCTCTGCGAATCTAACTGAGCCCCTGGTCTCAGATCGAACAGGGCCCAGGCCCCCCTGTAGGAGTCTAACTGAGCCCCTGGTCTCAGATTGAACAGGGCCCAGGTCCCCTCTGCGAATCTAACTGAGCCCCTGGTCTCAGATCGAACAGGGCCCAGGCCCCCCTGTAGGAGTCTAACTGAGCCCCTGGTCTCAGATCGAACAGGGCCCAGGGCCCCCTGTAGGAGTCTAACTGAGCCCCTGGTCTCAGATCGAACAGGGCCCAGGCCCCCCTGTAGGAGTCTAACTGAGCCCCTGGTCTCTGATCGAACAGGGCCCAGGCCCCCCTGTAGGAGTCTAACTGAGCCCCTGGTCTCTGATCGAACAGGGCCCAGGTCCCCTCTGCGAATCTAACTGAGCCCCTGGTCTCAGATCGAACAGGTCCCAGGCCCCCCTGTAGGAGTCTAACTGAGCCCCTGGTCTCAGCTCAAACAGGGCCCAGGTCCCCTCTGCGAATCGAACTGAGCCCCTGGTCTCAGATCGAACAGGGCCCAGGCCCCCCTGTAGGAGTCTAACTGAGCCCCTGGTCTCAGATCGAACAGGGCCCAGGTCCCCTCTGCGAATCTAACTGAGCCCCTGGTCTCAGATCGAGCAGGGCCCAGGCCCCCCTGTAGGAGTCTAACTGAGCCCCTGGTCTCAGATCGAACAGGGCCCAGGTCCCCTCTGCGAATCTAACTGAGCCCCTGGTCTCAGATCGAACAGGGCCCAGGCCCCCCTGTAGGAGTCTAACTGAGCCCCTGGTCTCAGATCGAACAGGGCCCAGGTCCACTCTAGGAGTCTAACTGAGCCCCTGGTCTCAGATCGAACAGGGCCCAGGTCCCCCTGTAGGAGTCTAACTGAGCCCCTGGTCTCAGATCGAACAGGGCCCAGGCCCCCCTCTAGGAGTCCAACTGAGCCCCTGGTCTCAGATCGAACAGGGCCCAGATCCCCTCTGCGGGTCTAACTGAGCCCCTGGTCTCAGATCAAACAGGTCCCAGGCCCCCCTGTAGGAGTCTAACTGAGCCCCTGGTCTCAGATCGAACAGGTCCCAGGCCCCCCTGTAGGAGTCTAACTGAGCCCCTGGTCTCAGATCGAACAGGGCCCAGATCCCCCTGTGGGAGTCTAACTGAGCCCCTGGTCTCAGATCGAACAGGGCCCAGGCCCCCCTGTAGGAGTCTAACTGAGCCCCTGGTCTCAGATCGAACAGGTCCCAGGCCCCCCTGTAGGAGTCTAACTGAGCCCCTGGTCTCAGATCGAACAGGGCCCAGGCCCCCCTGTAGGAGTCTAACTGAGCCCCTGGTCTCAGATCGAACAGGGCCCAGGCCCCCCTGTAGGAGTCTAACTGAGCCCCTGGTCTCAGATCGAACAGGGCCCAGGTCCACTCTAGGAGTCTAACTGAGCCCCTGGTCTCAGATCGAACAGGGCCCAGGCCCCCCTCTAGGAGTCTAACTGACCCCCTGGTCTCAGATCGAACAGGGCCCAGGTCCCCTCTGCGAATCTAACTGAGCCCCTGGTCTCAGATCGAACAGGGCCCAGGCCCCGCTGTGGGAGTCTAACTGAGCCCCTGGTCTCAGATCGAACAGGGCCCAGGCCCCGCTGTGGGAGTCTAACTGAGCCCCTGGTCTCAGATCGAACAGGGCCCAGGCCCCGCTGTGGGAGTCTAACTGAGCCCCTGGTCTCAGATCGAACAGGGCCCTGGTCAAACGCGTAAGATTTTCAAGATATGACTGGCAGATCTCCCTTGGCGCTGCTCGCAATAAGTCCACGAAACATAGAAAGTTAAGATGCAGGTACAGCGAGCCAATGGTACGTTGGCCTTTATTGCAAAGGGGGTTGCAGAACAAGAGTAAGGAAGTCTTGCTGCAATTGTACAGGGCTTTGGTGAGACCTCACCTGGAGAACTGCGTGCAGTTTTGGTCTCCTTATCTAAGGAAGGATGTACTTGTCTCAGAGGCGGTGCAACGAAGGTTCACTAGATTAATTCCTGGGATGAGAGGGTTGTCCTATGAGGAGAGATTGAGTAGAATGGGCCGATACTCTCTGGAGTTCAGAAGAATGAGAGGTGATCTCATTGAGACATATCTGAGGGGGCTCGACAGGGTAGATGCTGAGAGGTTGTTTCCCCTGGCTGGAGAGTCTAGAACCAGGGGGCATAGTCTCAGGATAAGGGGTTGGCCATTCAAGATTGAGATGAGGAGGAATTTCTTCACTCAGAGGGTTGTGAATCTTTGGAATTCTCCACCCCAGAGGGCTGTGGATGCTCAGTCGTTGAGTATATTCAAGACTGAGATTGATGGATTTTCAGACTCGAGGGATATGGGGGATCGGGGCGGGGGGAAAGTGGAGTTGAGGTGGGAGATCAGCCATGATCTGATAGAATGGCGGAGCAGGGCGCGAGGGGCCGAACGGCCAACTCCTGCTCCCGTTTCCCATGTTTCTCACGCTGCTCGCGGTGAGTCATGCAGATCCGGCAAAAGCTTGACGTCCGAGGCATGACCCCGGCTCTGATTGGTTTGCAGGTGCATCGACATCGCGCGAGGAAGGGCCACAAGCCCCGGAAGGTCCTTCTCCCCGAGGAGCTGAGCAACTGCTCGGAGTTCCCCGGGGTCATCCCCCGGCAAACCATGCAACTCTTTGCCGTGCTGTGCATCCAGACGAGTCACTACGTGGCCTTCGTCAGGCGAGGGGCGGGCGACGGCGACTGGCTCTTCTTCGACAGCATGGCCGACCGAGAGGGTAAGACCACCGTCTGCGTCTGTACGGGCCTGGTCGTCCATCGTCTGCCTGACCGTCTGCGTCTGTACGGGCCTGGTCGTCCATCGTCTGCATGACTCTCTCTGTCTGTACGGGCCTGGTCGTCCATCGTCTGCCTGACTCTCTCTGTCTGTACGGGCCTGGTCGTCCATCGTCTGCATGACTGTCTGCGTCTGTACGGGCCTGGTCGTCCATCGTCTGCCTGACTGTCTGCGTCTGTACGGGCCTGGTCGTCCATCGTCTGCCTGACTGTCTGCGTCTGTACGGGCCTGGTCGTCCATCGTCTGCCTGACTGTCTGCGTCTGTACGGGCCTGGTCGTCCATCGTCTGCCTGACTGTCTGCGTCTGTACGGGCCTGGTCGTCCATCGTCTGCCTGACTGTCTGCGTCTGTACGGGCCTGGTCGTCCATCGTCTGCCTGACTGTCTGCGTCTGTACGGGCCTGGTCGTCCATCGTCTGCCTGACTGTCTGCGTCTGTACGGGCCTGGTCGTCCATCGTCTGCCTGACTGTCTGCGTCTGTACGGGCCTGGTCGTCCATCGTCTGCCTGACTGTCTGCGTCTGTTCGGGCCTGGTCGTCCATCGTCTGCCTGACTCTCTCTGTCTGTACGGGCCTGGTCGTCCATCGTCTGCCTGACTCTCCGTGTCTGTACGGGCCTGGTCGTCCATCGTCTGCCTGACTGTCTGCGTCTGTACGGGCCTGGTCGTCCATCGTCTGCCTGACTCTCTCTGTGTCTGTACGGGCCTGGTCGTCCATCGTCTGCCTGACTGTCTGCGTCTGTACGGGCCTGGTCGTCCATCGTCTGCCTGACTCTCTCTGTGTCTGTACGGGCCTGGTCGTCCATCGTCTGCCTGACTGTCTGCGTCTGTACGGGCCTGGTCGTCCATCGTCTGCCTGACTGTCTGCGTCTGTACGGGCCTGGTCGTCCATCGTCTGCCTGACTCTCTCTGTGTCTGTACGGGCCTGGTCGTCCATCGTCTGCCTGACTGTCTGTGTCTGTACGGGCCTGGTCGTCCATCGTCTGCCTGACTCTCTGTGTCTGTACGGGCCTGGTCGTCCATCGTCTGCCTGACTGTCTGCGTCTGTACGGGCCTGGTCGTCCATCGTCTGCCTGACTCTCTCTGTGTCTGTACGGGCCTGGTCGTCCATCGTCTGCCTGACTCTCTGTGTCTGTACGGGCCTGGTCGTCCATCGTCTGCCTGACTCTCACTGTCTGTACGGGCCTGGTCGTCCATCGTCTGCCTGACTCTCCGTGTCTGTACGGGCCTGGTCGTCCATCGTCTGCCTGACTCTCTCTGTGTCTGTACGGGCCTGGTCGTCCATCGTCTGCCTGACTCTCTCTGTGTCTGTACGGGCCTGGTCGTCCATCGTCTGCCTGACTCTCCGTGTCTGTACGGGCCTGGTCGTCCATCGTCTGCCTGACTCTCTCTCTGTGTCTGTACGGGCCTGGTCGTCCATCGTCTGCCTGACTCTCTCTGTCTGTACGGGCCTGGCCGTCCATCGTCTGCCTGACTCTCTCTGTCTGTACGGGCCTGGTCGTCCATCGTCTGCCTGACTCTCTCTGTCTGTACGGGCCTGGCCGTCCATCGTCTGCCTGACTCTCTCTGTCTGTACGGGCCTGGTCGTCCATCGTCTGCCTGACTCTCTGTGTCTGTACGGGCCTGGTCGTCCATCGTCTGCCTGACTCTCTCCGTCTGTACGGGCCTGGTCGTCCATCGTCTGCCTGACTGTCTGCGTCTGTACGGGCCTGGTCGTCCATCGTCTGCCTGACTCTCTGTGTCTGTACGGGCCTGGTCGTCCATCGTCTGCCTGATTCTCCGTGTCTGTACGGGCCTGGTCGTCCATCGTCTGCCTGACTCTCTGTGTCTGTACGGGCCTGGTCGTCCATCGTCTGCCTGATTCTCCGTGTCTGTACGGGCCTGGTCGTCCATCGTCTGCCTGACTCTCTCTGTCTGTACGGGCCTGGTCGTCCATCGTCTGCCTGACTGTCTGCGTCTGTCCGGGCCTGGTCGTCCATCGTCTGCCTGACTGTCTGCGTCTGTACGGGCCTGGTCGTCCATCGTCTGCCTGACTCTCTCTGCGTCTGTACGGGCCTGGTCGTCCATCGTCTGCCTGACTGTCTGCGTCTGTACGGGCCTGGTCGTCCATCGTCTGCCTGACTCTCCGTGTCTGTACGGGCCTGGTCGTCCATCGTCTGCCTGACTCTCTCTGTGTCTGTACGGGCCTGGTCGTCCATCGTCTGCCTGACTGTCTGTGTCTGTACGGGCCTAGTCGTCCATCGTCTGCCTGACTCTCACTGTCCGTACGGGCCTAGTCGTCCATCGTCTGCCTGACCCTCTCTGTCTGTCCGGGCCTGGTCGTCCATCGTCTGCCTGACTCTCTCTGTCTGTCCGGGCCTGGTCGTCCATCGTCTGCCTGACTGTCTGCGTCTGTACGGGCCTGGTCGTCCATCGTCTGCCTGACTCTCACTGTCCGTACGGGCCTAGTCGTCCATCGTCTGCCTGACCCTCTCTGTCTGTCCGGGCCTGGTCGTCCATCGTCTGCCTGACTGTCTGTGTCTGTACGGGCCTGGTCGTCCATCGTCTGCCTGACTCTCCGCGTCTGTACGGGCCTGGTCGTCCATCGTCTGCCTGACTCTCACTGTCTGTACGGGCCTGGTCGTCCATCGTCTGCCTGACTCTCACTGTCTGTACGGGCCTGGTCGTCCATCGTCTGCCTGACTCTCTCCGTCTGTACGGGCCTGGTCGTCCATCGTCTGCCTGAACCTCTGTGTCTCCATGCGCATAGCTGTCCTTTGCCTGCCTGTCTGTTCATGTGTGTATCTATACCTTAGTCCCGATGGAGTGACTGCGGGGTTTAAATTGGTTAACCTCCAAAACCAGGTGCAGCCAAGGGGCCATCTTGGCACTTCAAGAGGCCGCACAGCGCCGAAACTAAGGGCGTTTACAAGGCCCATTTTCTACCCCTACCTCTTTAAAAGGGGTCCTGACGGAGAGACTCCCCCTTTAAAAGGGGTCCCGACGGAGAGACTCCCTCTTTAAAAGGGGTCCCGATGGAGAGACTCCCTCTTTAAAAGGGGTCCTGACGGAGAGACTCCCTCTTTAAAAGGGGTCCCGAATGGAGAGACTCCCTCTTTGAAAGGGGTCCTGACGGAGAGACTCCCTCTTTAAAAGGGGTCCCGAATGGAGAGACTCCCTCTTTAAAAGGGGTCCCGAATGGAGAGACTCCCTCTTTAAAAGGGGTCCCGATGGAGAGACTCCCTCTTTAAAAGGGGTCCCGACGGAGAGACTCCCTCTTTAAAAGGGGTCCTGATGGAGAGACTCCCTCTTTAAAAGGGGTCCCGAATGGAGAGACTCCCTCTTTGAAAGGGGTCCTGACGGAGAGACTCCCTCTTTAAAAGGGGTCCTGATGGAGAGACTCCCCCTTTAAAAGGGGTCCCGACGGAGAGACTCCCTCTTTAAAAGGGGTCCTGATGGAGAGACTCCCCCTTTAAAAGGGGTCCTGATGGAGAGACTCCCTCTTTAAAAGGGGTCCCTGATGGAGAGACTCCCTCTTTAAAAGGGGTCCCGAATGGAGAGACTCCCCCTTTAAAAGGGGTCCTGATGGAGAGACTCCCCCTTTAAAAGGGGTCCCTGATGGAGAGACTCCCCCTTTAAAAGGGGTCCTGATGGGGAGACTCCCCCTTTAAAAGGGGTCCTGACGGAGAGACTCCCCCTTTAAAAGGGGTCCTGATGGAGAGACTCCCTCTTTAAAAGGGGTCCTGATGGAGAGACTCCCCCTTTAAAAGGGGTCCTGACGGAGAGACTCCCCCTTTAAAAGGGGTCCTGACGGAGAGACTCCCTCTTTAAAAGGGGTCCTGACGGAGAGACTCCCCCTTTAAAAGGGGTCCTGACGGAGAGACTCCCCCTTTAAAAGGGGTCCTGATGGGGAGACTCCCCCTTTAAAAGGGGTCCTGATGGGGAGACTCCCTCTTTAAAAGGGGTCCCGACGGAGAGACTCCCTCTTTAAAAGGGGTCCTGATGGAGAGACTCCCCCTTTAAAAGGGGTCCCTGACGGAGAGACTCCCTCTTTAAAAGGGGTCCTGATGGAGAGACTCCCCCTTTAAAAGGGGTCCCTGATGGAGAGACTCCCTCTTTAAAAGGGGTCCTGATGGAGAGACTCCCCCTTTAAAAGGGGTCCCTGATGGAGAGACTCCCTCTTTAAAAGGGGTCCTGATGGAGAGACTCCCTCTTTAAAAGGGGTCCTGATGGAGAGACTCCCCCTTTAAAAGGGGTCCCTGATGGAGAGACTCCCCCTTTAAAAGGGGTCCTGATGGAGAGACTCCCCCTTTAAAAGGGGTCCTGATGGGGAGACTCCCTCTTTAAAAGGGGTCCTGATGGGGAGACTCCCTCTTTAAAAGGGGTCCTGATGGAGAGACTCCCCCTTTAAAAGGGGTCCTGATGGGGAGACTCTCTCTTTAAAAGGGGTCCCTGATGGAGAGACTCCCTCTTTAAAAGGGGTCCCTGATGGAGAGACTCCCTCTTTAAAAGGGGTCCCTGACGGAGAGACTCCCTCTTTAAAAGGGGTCCTGATGGAGAGACTCCCTCTTTAAAAGGGGTCCCTGATGGAGAGACTCCCTCTTTAAAAGGGGTCCCTGACGGAGAGACTCCCTCTTTAAAAGGGGTCCCGACGGAGAGACTCCCCCTTTAAAAGGGGTCCCTGATGGAGAGACTCCCTCTTTAAAAGTGGTCCCTGATGGAGAGACTCCCCCTTTAAAAGGGGTCCCTGATGGAGAGACTCCCCCTTTAAAAGGGGTCCCTGATGGAGAGACTCCCTCTTTAAAAGGGGTCCTGATGGAGAGACTCCCCCTTTAAAAGGGGTCCCGACAGAGAGACTCCCTCTTTAAAAGGGGTCCTGATGGGGAGACTCCCTCTTTAAAAGGGGTCCCGACGGAGAGACTCCCTCTTTAAAAGGGGTCCTGATGGAGAGACTCCCCCTTTAAAAGGGGTCCCTGACGGAGAGACTCCCTCTTTAAAAGGGGTCCTGATGGAGAGACTCCCCCTTTAAAAGGGGTCCCTGATGGAGAGACTCCCTCTTTAAAAGGGGTCCTGACGGAGAGACTCCCTCTTTAAAAGGGGTCCTGACGGAGAGACTCTCTCTTTAAAAGGGGTCCCGACGGAGAGACTCCCTCTTTAAAAGGGGTCCTGATGGGGAGACTCCCTCTTTAAAAGGGGTCCCGAATGGAGAGACTCCCTCTTTAAAAGGGGGCCCTGATATGACCCTTACAGGCCCGGGGTGGGGGGGCAGAAGGGTGGACGAGGCAGACACACACATCCCCCCTCACATAATCCTGATTCCCTGACTTTGGTCCTTTTCCCAGGTGGACAGAACGGATATAACATCCCAAGAGTGGTGCCATGCCCTGAGGTTGGGCAGTACCTGAAAATGTCGGCCGAGCAGCTGGAGAAGTTGGACCCGAAGACGATCCCCGGCTCCGTTCACCGCCTCCTGTCAGACGCTTATATGTGCCTCTACCACAGCCGCACCCTGTGCCTTTACAAGTGACTTCGGTTCGACGGGATTCGGGGAACGGGAGAGGGATGGAAGCCAACCAGACTTCAAGGGTTAAGTTACGAGGAGAGATTACACAAATTGGGGTTGTATTCTCCGGAGTTTCGAAGGTTAAGGGGCGATCTGATCGAAGTTTGTAAGATATTAAGGGGAACGGATAGGGTGGATAGAGAGAAACTATTTCCGCTGGTTGGGGATTCTAGGAGTAGGGGGCACAGTCTAAAAATTAGAGCCAGACCTTTCAGGAGCAAGATTAGAAAACGTTTCTACGCACAAAGGGTGGTCGAAGTTGGGAACTCTGTTCCGCAAACGGCAATTGATACGAGCTCAATTGCTAAATTTAAATGTGAGATCGATAGCTTCTTGGCAACCAAAGGTATTAAGGGATATGGGCCAAAGGCAGGTATATGGAGTTAGATCTCAGATCAGCCATGGTCTTATCAACTGGCGGAGCAGGCTCGAGGGGCTACTCCTGTTCCTACAACCAGCCGAGATCTCTGCGCTCCTCCAATTCTTGCCTCTTGCACATCCCTCACTCTCTATCGCTGGCGGCCGGGCCTTCGGTCGTCCAGGCCCTCAGCTCTGGAATTCCCTCCCTAAACCTCTCCGCCTCTCTCCCCTCCTTTTAAGACGCTCCTTGAAAGCTACCTCTTTGACCGTCCCAATATCCCAAGTGGCTCGGTGTTCATTTTTTATCTGGTTGCACTCCTGAGAAGCACCTTGGAGATGTTTTGATGCATTAAAGGTGCGAGTGGAACATTCTAGATCTGGTATTTCCTCTGTCCAGAGGCTTGGACTGATAATCGAGTGAGTGCCACTTCCAACAGGGAAGTTTGAGAATTGGAATTCAGTCTGAAAAATATCTGGAAAGGAACAGGGAGCAGTCGGATTGTGGTTAAAAACCCAACTGGTTCACTATTGTCCCTTTAGTGGAGGGAAACCTGCCGTCCTTACCTGGTCTGGGCCTCCACGTGACTCCAGGTTCCACACCATAGTGGTTGACTCTTAACTGCCCGCAGAAGTGACCGAGCGAGTCGCCCAGTTTCTGGGGATTAGCGATAAATGCCAGCCTTCCCAGTGACATCTCACATCCCGAGAGTAAATAATTCGAGGAAGATTGGGGAGTGGGGAGAGTGGGATTAGACTGGGCGGGGAGTGGGGAGAGTGGGATTAGACTGGGTGGGGAGTGGGGAGAGTGGGATTAGACTGGGCGGGGAGTGGGGAGAGTGGGATTAGACTGGGCGGGGAGTGGGGAGAGTGGGATTAGACTGGGCGGGGAGTGGGGAGAGTGGGATTAGACTGGGCGGGGAGTGGGGAGAGTGGGATTAGACTGGGTGGGGAGAGGGGAGAGTGGGATTAGACTGGGTGGGGAGAGGGGAGAGTGGGATTAGACTGGGTGGGGAGAGGGGAGAGTGGGATTAGACTGGGTGGGGAGTGGGGAGAGTGGGATTAGACTGGGTGGGGAGAGGGGAGAGTGGGATTAGACTGGGTGGGGAGTGGGGAGAGGGGGATTAGACTGGGTGGGGAGTGGGGAGAGGGATTAGACTGGGTGGGGAGAGGGGAGAGTGGGATTAGACTGGGTGGGGAGAGGGGAGAGTGGGATTAGACTGGGCGGGGAGTGGGGAGAGTGGGATTAGACTGGGTGGGGAGTGGGGAGAGTGGGATTAGACTGGGTGGGGAGTGGGGAGAGAGGGATTAGACTGGGTGGGGAGTGGGGAGTGGGATTAGACTGGGTGGGGAGTGGGGAGAGTGGGATTAGACTGGGTGGGGAGTGGGGAGTGGGATTAGACTGGGTGGGGAGAGGGGAGAGTGGGATTAGACTGGGTGGGGAGTGGGGAGAGTGGGATTAGACTGGGCGGGGAGTGGGGAGAGTGGGATTAGACTGGGTGGGGAGTGGGGAGAGTGGGATTAGACTGGGTGGGGAGTGGGGAGAGTGGGATTAGACTGGGTGGGGAGTGGGGAGAGTGGGATTAGACTGGGTGGGGAGAGGGATTAGACTGGGTGGGGAGAGGGGAGAGTGGGATTAGATTGGGCGGGGAGTGGGGAGAGTGGGATTAGACTGGGTGGGGAGTGGGGAGAGTGGGATTAGACTGGGCGGGGAGTGGGGAGAGTGGGATTAGACTGGGTGGGGAGTGGGGAGAGTGGGATTAGACTGGGTGGGGAGTGGGGAGAGTGGGATTAGACTGGGTGGGGAGTGGGATTAGACTGGGTGGGGAGAGGGGAGAGTGGGATTAGACTGGGTGGGGAGTGGGGAGAGAGGGATTAGACTGGGTGGGGAGAGGGGAGAGTGGGATTAGACTGGGCGGGGAGTGGGGAGAGAAGCACCATCATAGATTTGATGGCTGAGTGACCTGTTTCTGTGCTGGAAAATTCAAAGATTTGATTAAAATGTCGACCTCAATCACCTCTTCCCATGACCTTGTCAGCTCCAATGCTGGAACACCCTCCCCTCTGAAGTCATTCTTCAGATCTGTAACCCCTCGTACTTGGTACCGTCTCGAAGAATCTACTCCGCACCCTTTCTATGGTTCCTGTATCCCTCCTCGGAGCACTGGCCGCACTCTCACCTCCGACCCGCGTCCTCGCCTCAATCTGGGACTTGACCTCCCGTTCAGGTGGTTTCAGGATCCCACAGCAGCAGAGAATTTTCCTGGTGGTCCCACCAATAATTATCACTCAACCAACTCCGGCCACCTCATTTCCCGTTTGTGGGACCCTGCTCTCCTTCGAATAGCGGCCGTGCGGTCGTCGACATCCACCTGAGAGGGCCCCGGATTGACGTCTTGTCCGAAAGACGCCACCTCCGACAGTTTAGCACTCCCTCGGTACAGGCACTTGATTGTGCAGCTCAAATCTTCGGAGCTGGACCGGGGTCGCCAATGGATGTATCCCTGGAGGGTTTCGTCACCTGACCTGCCGCCTCACCCAGTCGAATAGCCTTTCCCCCATCTCGGGGCGGGGGAGGGGGGGAAATTTTACCCGCGTTACTCACTGGTGTCTAGGAGATTGTGCTCCAATGGCTAGAACATCGAGGACAATTCTGGAGGATTGGTAATCCAAAGTTGGACTCCGACTTGGCCTCCAACTCGGCCACAACTGACACCTAATAGGAGGGAGTTTAAGTCCGAATTTCAATGAGGGAGGGGAGGAGTCCCAAAATGTTGAGGTTACTGGGAAAGACTAAGTTAGAATAGGGGAGAGGGCGGGGGGAGTGGGACTCGCTGGATTGCTCTTGCTTCGAGCCGTCCTGGACTCGATGGACCGAATGGCCCCTTTCCATTCTGGATCCTTTGTGTGATTCTATCTGACATTGTGAAAAGCACTGTTTGAATGCTATATTCTTGCTTCATTTCAAATTTTGCATAATATTAAGATATGGGGACGAGGGACTTTACATAATATCAAAATGTCCTATCTAATTTTTTAAAAATAAAATTCATACAGTTTTAAAAGAATTGCTCTTTATTTTGGAAACGTCGGACATCTTTGTGAGGGGCGAACTATTTTGTCTTGTCAAACAGGACAAGTGATAGAAAATAAAATGTAAACGTCTCCTACTCTATCTAATGTGCCAAAAAAATGCAAATAAAATTCGCGCTGTTTGAGGGAAATGAAGGAATTTATCGCATTTTAATGAAAAAATATCCTTATTGGGATTGGCCGCCATCTTTGTGAGGGGCAGAACGACCCAATTTTGTGTGCCAAGTAAGCAAATATAACTGATCTGTTCATAAGGACATGAGAAACAGGAGCAGGAGATGGCCATTCGGCCCCTCGAGCCTGCTGCGCCATTCAGTAAGATCATGGCTGATCTTCCACCTCAACTCCACTTTCCCGCCCGATCCCCGCATCCCTCGATTCCCCTCGAGTCCAAAAGTCCATCGATCTCAGTCTTGAACGGCCGAGCGTCCTCTGGGGTGGAGAATTCCAAAGATTCGCAACCCTCTGAGTGAAGAAATTCCTCCTCATCTCAGTCTTGAATGGCCGACCCCTTATCCTGAGACTATGCCCCCTGGTTCTAGACTCTCCAGCCAAGGGGGATACAGCATCTCAGCATCGACCCTGTCGAGCCCCCCTCAGATATGTCTCAATGAGATCACCTCTCATTCTTCTGAACTCCAGAGAGTATCGGCCCATTCTACTCAATCTCTCCTCATAGGACAACCCTCTCATCCCAGGAATCAATCTAGTGAACCTTCATTGCACCGCCTCGAAGGCAAGTATATCCTTCCTTAGATAAGGAGACCAAAACTGTACACAGTACTCCAGGTGAGGTCTCACCAGAGCCCTGTACAATTGCAGCAAGACTTCCTTACTCTTGTACTCCAAACCCCTTGCGATAAAGGCCAACATACCATTTGCCTTCCTAACTGCCTGCTGTACCTGCAGACTGACTTTTTGTGTTTCTTGTACGAGGACACCCAAGATTCTCAAGTTCATTCCACAATTTAGTCAGACGGTAAATAACAAATGTTCCGGGACAGAAAAAAAGGTTTCGTTTCAAAATTTGGTAAAATCTCATTAGGCGGGTCGCCCTCTTAACGAGGGGCAGAAAATCAATTGTTTGTGTGTTGATAAAAGGGACATAAAACAAAACATATTCCCTCATCTATTTTATGTATCGACAGATACAAATATAATTCAAATTGTTTGAGGTATTTTTTTTTTAAAAAAAAGTTAAATTTTCCCTTATTTCGGGATGTCGGCCATCTTTGTGAGGGGCAGACAAAGGGGAACAAGTAAGAACAGCATTACATTAAAATCGATCCCCGTAACACTTTGTACAATCGGAACGACAAATGAGATTCGCCCGGCCTGGAACAAACAAAGACCGTTTACCCAAATATTGCAAAATGCCCTTATAAGGGAGTGGCGTCCATCTTTGTAGCGGGCAGCTACAAAGATGGACGCCGCTCCCTTATAAGGGCATTTTGCAATATTTTCGAAGGGGTTCATGGAATGAAGTAGATTGGCCCTTAGTCAAAAGCAAAATACCGGAAATCTGAAATGAAAACAGAAGATGCCGGAAACACTCAGCCAGGCGACATCTGTGGAGAAAGAGACAAGAGTTGGGGTCCTCGACCTGAAACGTTGAACTCCGTTCCTTTCTCCGCAGATGCTGCCTGGCTTAGAATCGTAGAATGGTCACAGCACAAAAGGAGGCCATTGGGGCCCTCGAGCTTACTACAGGGCCTTGGCGAGACCACATCTGGAGTATTGTGTGCAGTTTTGGTCTCCTTATCTGAGGAAGGATGTCCTCGCCATGGAGGGAGTGCAACGGAGGTTCACCAGACTGATTCCTGGGGATGGCAGGACTGACGTACGAGGAGAGATTGGGTCGACTCGGCCTGTATTCACTCGAGTTTAGAAGAATGAGAGGGGATCTCATCGAAACATATAAAATTCGAACAGGACTGGACAGACTAGACGCAGGGAGGATGTTCCCGATGGCTGGGGAGTCCAGAACCAGGGGATGAAGGGATATGGGGAAAAAGCGGGAACAGGACACTGAGTTAGACGATCGGCCACGATCATTTCGAATGGCGGAGCAGGCCCGAAGGGCCGAATGGCCTACTCTTGCTCCTATTTTCCATGTTTCGATGAGCTCCTGCTGGCTCTTTGCGAGACCGATCCAGTCAGTCCTGTTCTTCCGCGGCCCCTGCAAAATTTTCCGTTTTCTCTTTCAAATATTTATCCGATTCCTGTTGTTTTGAAAGCTGGGCTCCAATCTCAAGCCGCCACCCTTTCCAGGCAGTGCATGACAGAGCCAGATCGGCCTTGCAGAGTTTCTGCTGCAGTTTTCTGCTTGTATTTCGGAGTTTCAGCTCCCGCAGTGTTGTGCTTTTGAGAGGGACAGTGGTGCAAAGCAAAGGGTGGTGATGGGGCAAGCAGAGTTGGGCCTAGAAGGAGCCGCACACGTCAAGGGGCCTGGAAGGAGCCGCACACGTCAAGGGGCCTGGAAGGAGCCGCACACGTCAAGGGCCTAGAAGCAGCCGCACACGTCAAGGGCCTAGAAGCAGCCGCACACGTCAAGGGCCTAGAAGCAGCCGCACACGTCAAGGGTCCTGGAAGGAGCCGCACACGTCAAGGGGCCTGGAAGGAGCCACACACTTCAAGGGCCTGGGAGGAGACGCACACGTCAAGGGCCTGGGAGGAGCCGCACACGTCAAGGGCCTGGAAGGAGCCGCACACGTCAAGGGGCCTGGAAGGAGCCACACACTTCAAGGGCCTGGAAGGAGCCGCACACGTCAAGGGCCTAGAAGCAGCCGCACACGTCAAGGGGCCTGGAAGGAGCCACATATGTGAAGGGACTAGAAGGAGCCACACATGTGAAGGGCCTGGAAGGAGCCGCACACGTCAAGGGCCTAGAAGCAGCCGCACACGTCAAGGGCCTGGAAGGAGCCGCACACGTCAAGGGCCTGGAAGGAGCCGCACACGTCAAGGGGCCTGGAAGGAGCCGCACACGTCAAGGGGCCTGGAAGGAGCCGCACACGTCAAGGGGCCTGGAAGGAGCCACACACTTCAAGAGCCTGGAAGGAGCCGCACACGTCAAGGGGCCTGGAAGGAGCCACACACGTCAAGGGGCCTGGAAGGAGCCGCACACGTCAAGGGGCCTGGAAGGAGCCGCACAGGTCAAGGGGCCTGGAAGGAGCCACACACTTCAAGGGCCTGGAAGCAGCCGCACACGTCAAGGGCCTAGAAGCAGCCGCACACGTCAAGGGGCCTGGAAGGAGCTGCACACGTCAAGGGCCTGGAAGGAGCCGCACACGTCAAGGGGCCTGGAAGGAGCCGCACACGTCAAGGGGCCTGGAAGGAGCCGCACACGTCAAGGGGCCTGGAAGGAGCTGCACACGTCAAGGGCCTGGAAGGAGCCGCACACGTCAAGGGGCCTGGAAGGAGCCGCACACGTCAAGGGGCCTGGAAGGAGCCGCACACGTTAAGGGGCCTGGAAGGAGCCGCACACGTCAAGGGCCTGGAAGGAGCCGCACACGTCAAGGGCCTGGAAGGAGCCACACATGTGAAGGGGCTAGAAGGAGCCGCACACGTCAAGGGCCTAGGAGGAGCCACACATGTGAAGGGCCTGGAAGGAGCCACACATGTGAAGGGCCTAGAAGGAGCCGCACATGTGAAGGGGCCTAGAAGGAGCCACACATGTGAAGGGCCTGGAAGGAGCCACACACGTCAAGGGCCTGGAAGGAGCCGCACACGTCAAGGGCCTGGAAGGAGCCACACATGTGAAGGGGCCTGGAAGGAGCCGCACATGTGAAGGGGCCTAGAAGGAGCCACACATGTGAAGGGCCTAGAAGGAGCCGCACATGTGAAGGGGCCTAGAAGGAGCCACACATGTGAAGGGCCTGGAAGGAGCCACACACGTCAAGGGCCTGGAAGGAGCCACACACGTCAAGGGCCTGGAAGGAGCCGCACACGTCAAGGGCCTGGAAGGAGCCGCACATGTGAAGGGGCTAGAAGGAGCCACACATGTGAAGGGGCTAGAAGGAGCCACACATGTGAAGGGGCTAGAAGGAGCCACACATGTGAAGGGGCTAGAAGGAGCCACACATGTGAAGGGGCTAGAAGGAGCCACACATGTGAAGGGGCTAGAAGGAGCCACACATGTGAAGGGGCTAGAAGGAGCCGCACATGTGAAGGGGCCTAGAAGGAGCCACACATGTGAAGGGCCTGGAAGGAGCCACACACGTCAAGGGCCTGGAAGGAGCCGCACACGTCAAGGGCCTGGAAGGAGCCACACATGTGAAGGGCCTGGAAGGAGCCGCACATGTGAAGGGGCCTAGAAGGAGCCACACATGTGAAGGGCCTAGAAGGAGCCGCACATGTGAAGGGGCCTAGAAGGAGCCACACATGTGAAGGGCCTGGAAGGAGCCACACACGTCAAGGGCCTGGAAGGAGCCACACACGTCAAGGGCCTGGAAGGAGCCGCACACGTCAAGGGCCTGGAAGGAGCCGCACATGTGAAGGGGCTAGAAGGAGCCACACATGTGAAGGGGCTAGAAGGAGCCACACATGTGAAGGGGCTAGAAGGAGCCACACATGTGAAGGGGCTAGAAGGAGCCACACATGTGAAGGGGCTAGAAGGAGCCACACATGTGAAGGGGCTAGAAGGAGCCACACATGTGAAGGGGCTAGAAGGAGCCGCACATGTGAAGGGGCCTAGAAGGAGCCACACATGTGAAGGGCCTGGAAGGAGCCACACATGTGAAGGGGCTAGAAGGAGCCGCACACGTGAAGGGGCTAGAAGGAGCCACACATGTGAAGGGCCTGGAAGGAGCCACACATGTGAAGGGCCTAGGAGGAGCCGCACACGTGAAGGGGCTAGAAGGAGCCACACATGTGAAGGGCCTGGAAGGAGCCACACATGTGAAGGGGCTAGAAGGAGCCGCACACGTGATGGGGCTAGAAGGAGCCACACATGTGAAGGGGCTAGAAGGAGCCGCACATGTGAAGGGCCTAGGAGGAGCCGCACACGTGAAGGGCCTAGGAGGAGCCACACATGTGAAGGGGCTAGAAGGAGCCGCACATGTGAAGGGCCTAGGAGGAGCCGCACACGTGAAGGGCCTAGGAGGAGCCACACATGTGAAGGGGCTAGGAGGAGCCACACATGTGAAGGGGCCTAGAAGGAGCCACACATGTGAAGGGGCTAGGAGGAGCCACACATGTGAAGGGGCCTAGAAGGAGCCACACATGTGAAGGGCCTAGAAGGAGCCACACATGTGAAGGGGCTAGGAGGAGCCGCACACGTGAAGGGGCTAGAAGGAGCCACACATGTGAAGGGCCTGGAAGGAGCCACACACGTGAAGGGGCCTGGATTTGCCCCCCACTAAGATGGCGGTGCGGGGCAAAGCGGCGGGGTTTGCCGAAGCGTGATGACGCACGACGTTCCCCGCCGACCCCGCCCTGAAGTGCGCGCATGCGCAAAGTGTGGTCAATCCGCAGCCCCCCCCCCCCCCCCCCCCCCCGGTTAGTTCGCCGACGTCAAGAAGAAGGAACCGTTAACGGCGCCCGCAGGCGTTGCCATGGCTTCGGGGGCGGCGCTTGCCAACCGCGCGCGCCGGCACAAGTGGGCCATCGAGCTCACCCTTAGCAACAACAGGTGAGGGCCGCTGGAGCCTGGGGCTCGCGTGGGACGGGAGGCCGGCGGGGCAGCGCTCTCTCCCGGGGAGGTGGCAGCTGTCTGCCTCGGTGGATGGAAGTTGACATAAGGTTTTTCTTTTTGTAATGCCGCAGTTTGCATCCATTTCCTCCCCCAACCCCCCCCCCCCCCCTCCCTCGTCCAGGAGGTTTCAAGACCCCAGACCCCCCCCCCCCCCTTGACACCGGGGTTGGCATCTTTTCCGAGGGGTCGCGACCCCACCCGAGTTGGCCACCCTTGGTTTGGGGCTCCCGCCGGGACGGTGCCTTCTGAAACCGGGGGGGTGGGGGTGGGGGAGATTGCCCCAATCCTGGAGCCCGATGCCCCACCCCAACATTGTCCCCCCCCTCAACGGGTTTCAACATCCCCTCCCTCCCCCCCCCGAAACCCCTTAACGCCAGTTGGCATCTTTTCCAAGGGGTCGTGACCCCCACCCACCCCGAGTTGCCACCTTGCTTTGGGCTCCCGGGACGGTGCCTACTGAAACCGGGGGGGGGGGGAGATTGCCCCAATCCTGGAGCCCGATGCCCCACCCCAACATTACCCCCCCTCAACGGGTTTCAACACCCACATCACCCCCCCGCTTCCGAAACGCCTTGACGCCAGTTGGCATCTTTTCCTAGGGGTCATGACTCCCCCCCGAGTTGGCACCTTGGTTTGGGCTCCCGGGACGGTGCCGACTGAAACCAGGAGACTGCACCAATCCTAGAGCCCAACGCCCCACCCCAACATTGCCCCCCCTCAGCAGGTTTCAACACCCCCTCCCCTTCTGAAACCCCCTGACAGCTGTTGGCATCTTTTCCAAGGAGATGCGACCCCCCTCAAGATGCCACCTTGGTTTGGGCTCCCAGGATGTGGTGCCTTCTGAAATGGGGAGATTGCCCCCCTCAGCAGGTTTCAACACCCCCCCCCCCCACCGAAACCCCTTGACACCAGTTGGCATCTTTTCCAAGGGGTCGTGACCACCCCCCCCCTGAGTTGCCATCTTGGTTTGGGCTCCCGGGATGGTGCCTTCTGAAACCGGGAGATTGCCCCAACCCTGGAGCCCGTTGCTCCCCACCCCACGTTGCCCCCCTCACCAGGTTTCAAGACCACCGCCCCAATCCGGAAAGTCCTCAGACACCCGTTGGCATCTTTTCCAGGGATCGTGACCCAGAGATGCCATCTTGGTTTGTTCCCCGGGGAAGGTGCCGCTTTAATGCCGACTCTCCACGCTCTGCCTTGGCACCTTGTCTGGCAGCGGTAGCATTGGCGGCACTGTGGAGAGATTACGTAAGATATATGAACATAAGAAATAGGAGCAGGAGGAGGCCATTCAGCCCCTCGTGCCTGCTCCGCCATTTGATAAGATCATGGCTGATCTGTGATCTAACTCCATATACCTGCCGTTGGCCCATATCCCTTAATACCTTTGGTTGCCAAGAAGCTATCGGTCTCAGATTTAAAGTTAGCAATTGAGCTCGTATCAATTGCCGTTTGCAGAAGAGAGTTCCAAACTTCTACCACCCTTTGTGTGTAGAAATGTTTTCTAATCTCGCTCCTGAAAGGTCTGGCTCTAATTTTTAGACTGTGCCCCCTACTCCTAGAATCCCCAACCAGCGGAAATAGTTTCTCTCTATCCACCCTATCCGTTCCCCTTAATATCTTATAAACCTCGATCAGATCGCCCCTTAACCTTCGAAACTCTAGAGAATACAACCCCAATTTGTGTAATCTCTCCTCGTAACTTAACCCTTGAAGTCTGGGTATCATTCTAGTAAACCTACGCTGCACTCCCTCCAAGGCCAATATGTCCTTCCGAAGGTGCTGTGCCCAGAACTGCTCACAGTACTCCAGGTGCGGTCTAACCAGGGTTTTGTATAGCTGCAGCATAACTTCTTCCCCCTTGTACTCTAGTCCTCTAGATATAAAGGCCAGCTTTCCATTAGCCTTCTTGATTATTTTCTGCACTTGTTCATGACACTTCAATGATCGATGTACCTGAACCCCTCAGTCCCGTTGGACATCCACTGTTTTTAACTTTTTACCATTTAGAAAGTACCCTGTTCTATCCTTTTTTGGTCCAAAGTGGATGACCGCACATTTGTCTACATTGAATTCCATTTGCCACAGTTTTGCCCATTCACCTAATCTATCAATATCGCTTTGTAATTTTATGTTTTCATCTACACTGCTTACAATGCCACCAATCTTTGTGTCATCGGCAAACTTAGATATGAGACTTTCTATGCCTTCATCTAAGTCGTTAATAAATATTGCGAATAATCGAGGCCCCAAGACAGATCCCTGAGGGACTCCACTAGTCACATCCTGCCAATGTGAGTACCTTCCCGTTATCCCTACTCTCTGTCGCCTTTCGCTCAGCCAACTTCCTAACCAAGTCCGTACTTTTCCCTCGATTCCACGGGCTTCTATTCGACTGTAAATACTGACGCAAAGATCAGATCATGGCTGATCTTCGACCTCAACTCCACTTTCCCGCCCGATCCCCATGTCCCTTGATTCCCCTCGAGTCCAAAAATCCATCGATCTCAGTCTTGAATATACTCAACGACTGAGCATCTACAGCCCTCTGGGGTAGGGAATTCCAAAGATTCACAACCCTCTGAGTGAAGAAATTCCTCCTCATCTCAGTCTTGAATGGCCGACCCCTTATCCTGAGACTATGCCCCCTGGTTCTAGACTCTCCAGCCAGGGGAAACAGCCTCTCAGCATCTACCCTGTCGAGCCCCCTCAGAATCTCATATGTCTCAATGAGATCACCTCTCATTCTTCTGAACTCCAGAGAGTATCGGCCCATTCTACTCAATCTGTGATTGACAGATTGTCTCTGTTTAAAGAGGGCGGGGTCGTTGCTGGGTGATGGATGCCCATTCTCCCAGCCCTCCTCGTGCTTTTATCGCGGCGGTTTGTTTGATGGAGTGACGCTGGGCACATGCAGGTTTGTAGGTGCGGCCTGGTTGGCACTGGTGATACAGGCAGTTCAGTGGAGGTCCCCGGTGGAGAGACTCCCTCTTGAGCGGGGGTCCCCGGTGGAGAGGCTCCCTCTTTAGCGGGGGTCCCCGGTGGAGAGACTCCCCCTTTAAAAGGGGTCCCCGATGGAGAGGCTCCCCCTTTAAAAGGGGTCCCCGATGGGGAGACTCCCCCTTTAAAAGGGGTCCCTGATGGGGAGACTCCCCCTTTAAAAGGGGTCCCTGATGGGGAGACTCCCCCTTTAAAAGGGGTCCCCGATGGGGAGACTCCCCCTGTAGGAGGGGGTCCCCGATGGGGAGACTCTCCCCCGTAAGAGGGGGGTCCCGATGCGGAGACCCCCCCCGTAAGAGGGGGGTCCCCGATGGGTAGACCCCCCCTGTAAGAGGGGGGTCCCGATGGGGAGACCCCCCCCCCCTGTAAGAGGGGGGTCCCCGATGGGGAGACACCCCCCCCTGTAAGAGGGGGGTCCCCGATGGGGAGACTCCCTCTTTCAAAGGGGGTCCCGAGGGAGAGACTCCCTCTCACCCGGTGAGCATTAACATGATCTGCGCTCTCTCTCTCTCTCTCTCTCTCTATCCCCCTCTCTCTCTCTCTCTCTATCCCCCTCTCTCTCTCTCTCTCTCTCTATCCCTCTCTCTCTCTCTCTCTCTCTCTATCTCTCTCTCTCTCTCTCTCTATCCCTCTCTCTCTCTCTCTCTATCTCAGGTGCCGTGATCGACAGGGTGGACATGGAGACTCCATTTACCCCATTGGATATTCAGACAAGCAGCTGCCTGACACTAGCGTCCAAGAAACAGACCGCATTCTGGTCGAGAAAGTAAGTTTTTTTTTGTTTCCAAACTTCATTCCTGAGATATGGTTGCCGTCGGCGAGGCCCCCCGGGGTATCTATCGAGGAGGTGGTGGAGGGCCGCCATCTTGAATTGCCCCAGTCCCGTGCGGTGGACGTCCCTCCCTCGATGCAGTTGGGGACATCCTCTCCGTCGGTGGGCGGGGAGGGGCTGGATTTGACCCCAGCTCCCAGAGGGTGAAAGGTCAGTGTCACGCCCCCCCCCGCCGTTACTGACCCCGTCTTTGCGTTCTCCGTTCACAGCGTTGCTGGGACATCGCCTTGGGCCCCCTGAAGCAAGTGCCTATGAATCTCTTCATCATGTACATGGCTGGCAATACCATCTCCATCTTTCCCATCATGATGGTGTGCATGATGGCCTGGAGACCAATACAGGCCCTGATGTCCATGTCCGTAAGTGAGTATCTCATCGAGTCATGTGGAATTTACAGCAAAGAAACAGGCCGTTCGGCCCGCCTGGTCCATGCTCCACACGAGCCTCCTCCCTCCCGACCTCATCTCACCCTCTCAGCAAATCCTTCTGTTCCTTTCTCTCTCCTGCGTTTCTCCAGCCTCTCCTTAGACGCATCTACGCGATCCGCCTCAACTTCTCCTTGAGGGAGCGAGTGCCACGTTCTCGCCTCTCTCTGAGCGAAGAAGTTTTTTTTGCTGATACCAAAACTGAGAGGATATCCTTATCAGGAAAGGCTGAACAGACTGGGGCTCTTTTCTCCAGAAAAGAGAAGGCCAAGGGGGTGACCTGATCGAGGTCTTTCAAGATAATGATAGGGTAGACGTAGAGAAGATGTCTCCACTTGCGGGGGGAGACCAGAACTAGAGGGACATCAATATAAGAGAGTCGCTAATAAAGCCAATCGGGAATTCAGGAGAAATGTCTTTAGCCAGGCCTCTGGTGTAGATTGCACGCAGAGGCTCCAGGTATGGGCGGCCTGGGGTCAGCAGGCCAACGCTCGCTGCCCGGGTTCCCCTCTCGAGACCGTGGCCAGCTGGGTGAGGTACAGGAGGGCGGGTGGTTGGGCGGGTGATGCCCACGGGACCCGTACCCCAGCGGGAGTTAGCAATTTTTGGGAGGGGGGGGGTGGGGGGGGTGGTTGGGGAATGAGTCGTCAGATGGTAATTATGGGCTTGGATGGGTTTAGCGTTTCCAACGTGTTGGGGGGGGGGAGGAGTTTCGAATATTCCGGCAATCCACCTGAGGCGAGGACTCACGGCAAATTTTGACGCCTTCATTCTGGGGATGTGGGCACCGCTGGCAAGGGCTGGCATTTATTCGCCCTTTCCCCTAGTTGCCCCTTGAGAAGATGGCAGTGGTGGGCTGCCATCGTCTCGAGTCGGCACGATATGTCTTGAGTGGCCATTTCAGCGGGCAGTCAAGAGTCGACCGCGTTCGAGGCCCCGGCCTGGGGCCGCGCTCGAGGCCGCGTTCGAGGCCCCGGCCTGGGGCCAGGACGCCAGGTTCCCTTCCCTCAAGGGACGTTAGTGAACCAGTATTACGCCAATCACTTAAAAAGCAGATTGTCATCGGCCTCGTCGCTGTTTGTGGGATCTTGCTGTGCGCAATTTGGCTGCCGCGTTGCCTTGCATTACAACCAGTGACTCCACTTCAACAAAGTACGCCATTGGCTGTAAGGCGCGTTGGGACGTCCTGAGGTTGTGCCAGGCGCTATATAAATGCAAGCCTGCGCACAGCAAGATCCCACAAACAGCAACGAGAGAACGACCAGGTTATCTGTCTTCAGTGATGTCGGTTGCGGGATAAATATTGGCCCCAGGACACCGGGGAGAACTCCCCCCTGCTCTTCTTCGGAATAGCGGGCCGTGGGATCTTTCACGTCCCACCTAAGAGGGGCAGACGGGGCCCTCGGTTTAACGACACCTCCGACGGTGCGGGCGCTCCCTCGGTGCCGCCCTGAAGTTAATCGGGGTGTGTCCCCTGTGGGGGGGGAGGAGGAGAGAGAGTACGAACCCCGTATCGGGTACACAAATTCTCCCCGCGAGGGGGTCTCGCCCGAAACGCACGGTGACTTTCCGCGAGTCCGCCCAGCTGAGCAAACAAAAAAAAAAAAATGGCCATCGGAGCGCCGTTGGGTCAGCTCTGGCCGTAGAATGGCACGGCACGAGGCCATTCGGCCCGTCGTGCCCGTGCCGGCTCTTTGGCACAGCTAGCCAATTAGTCCCACTCCCCGGCTTTTTCCTCATGAGTCCTTTTCGAGGACACGTCCAGTTGCCTTTTGAAAGTTCCCACAGAATCTGCTCCCACCGCCCTTTCGGGGAGTGCGTTCCAGATTGAAAAGCCCTCTGTGCGAAAAAAATTCTCGTTTCCCTTTTGCCAATTATTTTAAATCTGTGTCCTCTGGTTACCGACCCTCCTGCCACTGGAAACAGTCTCTCCTTATTTACTCTCTCAAAACCCCTCATGATTTTGAACACCTCGATCAAATCTCCCCTTAACCTTCTCTGCTCTGAGGAGAACAACCCCAGCTTCTCCAGTCTCTCCACATAACTGAAGTCCCTCATCCCTGGGACCATTCTAGTAAATCTCCTCTGCCCCCTCTCCAAGGCCTTGACATCCTTCCTAAAGTGCGGAGCCCAGAATTGGACACAATACTCCGGCCTAACCAGTGATTTGTAAAGGTTTAGCATGACTGCCTTGCTTTTGTATTCGATGCCCCGATTCAGAAAGCCAAGTATCCCATTTGCCTTCTTAACCACCTTGTCAACTTGCCCTGCCACCTTCAAAGGTTTGTGAATCTGCACCCCCAGGTCCCTCTGCTCTTGCACTGCCCCCTCAAAATAGGGTCATTCTGCCTCTCCGTGCTATTCCACCCAAAAGTGCATCGCTTCACACTTATCCGTGTTAAACTGCATCTGCCATGTGTCGGCCCCTTTCACCAGTCCGACTATGTCCTCCTGAAGTCTGTTACTGTCCTCCTCACTATTTACTACCTTGCCAAGTTTTGTATCATCCGTGAATTTGCACTCCCCGATACCCAAGTCCAGGTCATTTCTATATAACGAGAAAAGCAATGGTCCTAATTGGGGATCCCACTCCCTCCAGTCAGAAAAACATCCGCTACTCTCCGCCTCCTATCCCTTGGCCAGTTACGGAGCCAAGTTACCACCGTCCCTTTAATCCCGTGTGCTTCTGTTCTCCGAAAAAGTCTGTTTATCAAATGCCTTCTGAAAGTCTAGGTATATAACATCTACCGCGCTCCCCTCATCACCCCTCTCCGTTACTTCAATCACAGAACTCGATCAGGTTGGTCAGACACGATTTGCCTTTAACAAATCCGTGCTGGTTGTCCTTTATTGCTTCTCCAAGTGAGAATTGATTTTGTCCCTGACGACGGTCTCTAGTAGTTTCGCCACCGCTGACGTTAGGCCGACTGGCCTGTAGTTACCTGCTTTATCCCTCTTCCCCCTTTTTTGAACAGCGGTGTAACATTTTGCAATCCCTTGGTCCTCTGGCACTGCCCCCCTCCACCCCAAATTCTGTACCTCCTCCTCCCTCCCTCCCTCCCTCCCTCACCCCCTCCCTCACCTCTCCTAATGCTTCTCTCTCTCTCTTTCAGCGTTCAAACTGCTGGAAAGTTCGAGCCAGCAGTGGCTGCAGGGCCTGGTCTACCTCATCGGTAACCTGCTGGGGCTGGCACTGGCCATTTACAAGTGCCAGTCGATGGGCCTCCTGCCCACCCACGCCTCGGACTGGCTGGCATTCATCGAGCCGCCCCAGGTGAGACCAGCGCTGGATGGTACGCGGAGCGAGCAGGCCTGAGACATAGGAACGGGAGGAGGCCATTCAGCCCCTCGGGGCCTGTCGCACAGGAACGGGAGGAGGCCATTCAGCCCCTCGGGGCCTGTCGCACAGGAACAGGAGGAGGCCTTTCAGCCCCTCGGGGCCTGTCGCACAGGAACAGGCCATTCAGCCCCTCTAGCCTGTTCCGCCATTCAGTTAGATCATGGGCTGATCAATATCTCGACTCCATCTGCTCCGTATCCCTTATTGCCCAACAAAAACCATCTCAGGAGGGATATATTGGCCTTGGAGGGGGGGCAGCGCAGATTCCCCAGAATAACACCGGGGCTAAAAGGGTTAAATTACGAGGACAGGTTACACGGACCGGGCTTGTATTCCCTTGAATATAGAAGATTAAGGGGTGATCTGATCGAGATGTTTAAGGAGTTGATCGGGTAGATAGAGAGAAACTATTTCCTCTGGTGGGGGGAATCCAGAACAAGGGGGGCAGAACCTTAAACTTAGAGCCAGGCCGTTCAGGGGTGAAATCAGGAATCTTCACACAATGTGGGAGTGGAAATCTGGAACTCTCTTCCCCCCAAAAAGCTGTTGAGGCCGGGGGTCAATTGGAGATCTCAGTACTGAGATCGATTTGTGTTTTTTGAGGGGCTGAATGGAGTTTTTTGAGGATGTAACCGGTAGAATAGAATGGGGAGAACCAGTGGATGTGGTGTATTTGGATTTTCAGAAGGCCTTTGATAAGGTCCCACACAAGAGGTTAGTGTGCAAAATTAAAGCACATGGGATTGGGGAGAATATACTGGCAGGGATTGAGAATTGGTCGACAGACAGGAAACAGAGAGTAGGAATAAACGGGTCTTTTTCCGGGTGGCAGGCAGTGACTAGTGGGGTACCGCAGGGATCAGTGCTTGGGCCCCAGCTATTCACAGTATATATCAATGATTTGGATGAGGGAGCCAAATGTAATATTTCCAAGTTTGCAGACGACACAAAACTAGGTGGGATCGTGAGCTGTGAGGAGGATGCAAAGGGGCTTCAATGTGATTTAGACAAGTTGGGTGAGTGGGCAAGAACATGGCAGATGCAGTATAACGTGGATAAATGTGAGGTTGTCCACTTTAGTTGTAAAAACAGAAAGGCAGATGCTTATCTGAATGGTGATAGATTGGGAAATGGGGAGGTGCAACGAGACCTGGGTGTCCTTGTACACCAGTCGCTGAAAGTGAGCATTCAGGTGCAGCAAGCAGTTAGGAAGGCGAATGGTATGTTGGCCTTCATTGCAAGAGGATTTGAGTACAGGAGCAGGGTTGTCTTACTGCAGTTATACAGGGCCTCGGTGAGACCACATCTGGAGTATTGTGTGCAGTTTTGGTCTCCTTATCCGAGGAAGGATGTCCTCGCCATGGAGGGAGTGCAACGAAGGTTCACCAGACTGATTCCTGGGATGGCAGAACTGACGGATGAGGAGAGATTGGGTCGACTAGGCCTATATTCACTAGAGTTCAGAAGAACGAGAGGTGATCTCATCGAAACATATAAAATTCTAACAGGACTGGACCGACGAGATGCAGGGAGGATGTTCCCGATGGCTGGGGAGTCCAGAACCAGGGGTCACAGTCTCAGGATACGGGGTCGGCCATTTAGAACCGAGATGAGGAGACATTTCTTCACTCAGAGGGTGGTGAACCTGTGGAATTCTCTACCACAGAAGGCCGTGGAGGCCAAGTCATTAGATGTATTCAAGAAGGAGATAGATATATTTCTTAATGCTAAAGGAATCAAGGGATATGGGGAAAAAGCGGGAACAGGGCACTGAGTTAGACGATCAGCCATGATCATTTTGAATGGCGGAGCAGGCCCCTGAAGGGCCGAATGGCCTACTCTTGCTCCTATTTTCTATGTTTGTTGGGTATCGAGGGATATGGAACCAAGGCGGGTAGATGGAGTTAAAATGCATGATCTGATTGAATGGCGGAACAGGCTCGAGGGGCTGAATGTTCCTCGGCTCCCATAAAACTCTCTGCCGCACCGGCGTTTAACCCTGGCCTTCCCCTTTTTAGGGCTGCAAATACGGGCATCCCGAGGTCAGTTAAAGTCTGATGCCGAGGCGGAAGTTGGTCTCTAGGTTGGCGGTTGCCTGTAAATTCCCCCTCCCCTCCCCGATTCGGACCAATGTGACACTTTTCCGTTTCCCACACCCGTCCTCCTGTGGCCTCTCTGAGGCAGACTGTCCCTTTAATAGCGAGTTAGGAGCGGTTTTGTGGTGGGGCCTTGCTGATGACTGGTCCAAGTCTATTTAGTGCCCCACCTAGTCCCCCCCCCCCCATTAGAGAGAGGAGAGGGTCGTCCATGGTGAAGGATTCCATCTGGTCACAGCCGCGAGGGATGGGTGGTCGGGGAGGCTGTAGTTGGCCTCAGTGCCGCAGAGGGGCGAATGGCGAGTGACCCGTTCTGTCTGTTGTCTTACGCAGAGAGTGGAGTACACGGGCGGAGGGTTAATCCTGTGAGGGTCGTCGTTCGAAGAGACGCAGTCCGAGGGCCCATCGTCGACTGGCTACCCGCTCTCACCTTGGATCAGGCTCCTTCTAGTTAAAGCTTCCCCCACCCCCAGTCTCCCACTGACCCACGTGGACATGCCCCACGCAGAGAGATATACCCGGATTGTGTACCTGTGTCCCGCGGTGAGAGAGATATACCCGGATTGTGTACCCGTGTCCCGCGGAGAGAGAGATATACCCGGATTGTGTACCCGTGTCCCGCGGTGAGAGAGATATACCCGGATTGTGTACCCGTGTCCCGCGGTGAGAGAGATATACCCGGATTGTGTACCCGTGTCCCGCGGTGAGAGAGATATACCCGGATTGTGTACCTGTGTCCCGTGGAGAGAGATATACCCGGATTGTGTACCTGTGTCCCGCGGTGGGTGAGAGATATACCCGGATTGTGTACCCGTGTCCCGCGGTGAGAGAGATATACCCGGATTGTGTACCCTTGTCCCGCGGTGAGAGAGATATACCCGGATTGTGTACCTGTGTCCCGCGAAGAGAGATATACCCGGATTGTGTACCCTTGTCCCGCGGAGAGAGATATACCCGGATTGTGTACCTGTGTCCCACGGGGAGAGAGATATACCCGGACCGTGTACCTGTGTCCCGCGGCGAGAGAGATATACCCGGATTATGTACCTGTGTCCCATGGGGAGAGATATATACCCGGACCGTGTACCTGTGTCCTGCGGTGGGTGAGAGAGATATACCCGGACCGTGTACGCGTGTCCCGCGGAGAGAGAGATATACCCGGATTGTGTACCCATGTCCCGCGGTGAGAGAGATATACCCGGATTGTGTACCTGTGTCCCATGGGGAGAGAGAAATACCCGGACCGTGTACCTGTGTCACGCGGAGAGAGAGAAATACCCGGATTGTGTATCCATGTCCCGCGGAGAGAGAGATATACCCGGACCGTGTACCTGTGTCCCGCGGCGAGAGAGAGATATACCCGGACCGTGTACCTGTGTCCCGCGGCGAGAGAGAGATATACCCGGATTGTGTACCTGTGTCCCGCGGTGGGTGAGAGAGATATACCCGGATTGTGTACCTGTGTCCCGCGGTGGGTGAGAGAGATATACCCGGATTGTGTACCTGTGTCCCGCGGTGGGTGAGAGAGATATACCCGGATTGTGTACCTGTATACCTGTGTCCCGCGGTGGGTGAGAGATATATACCCGGATTGTGTACCTGTGTCCCGCGGTGGGTGAGAGAGATATACCTGGATTGTGTACCCGTGTCCCGCGGTGGGTGAGAGAGATATACCCGGATTGTGTACCCATGACTGATGTTGGAGTTGCTGTACGGGAGGTAGTTGCTGGGGGATCGGACTTTGCGTGTTCACGTTCTGGAGATGGCACTTTGATTAAATTCCCCTTTTGAACCTCAGTGGAGAGCTGCCTTTCTCTGGAGGGTGATGGTTGGTTGTTGGGGGGAGTCGCCCGATGACAGGTCTCCTGAAAGACTTCCTTTTCCAATTTATCTGTCGGTCTCTCTGAGTCAAGGTTTGTGGGTTCGAGTCCCCACTCCAGAGACCCCGAGCCCCGTAATCCAGGGCCGATGCTCCCCCGGTGCCAGGAACCGAGCGAGCACAGCCCTGTGGGAGGCGCCGTCTTTCGGACGAGACGTTAAACCGAGGGGCCCCCGTCTGCCCCTCTCAGGCGGACGTAAAAGATCCCACGGCCGCTATTGGAAGCAGAGCAAGGGCGGCGGGGGGGGTGGGGGAAGAGTTCTCCCCCCACCCGGTGTCCTGGGGCCAATATTTATCCCTCACCCGACCTCACGAAGACAGCTCAGCTGGCCAGTCGTTGGTTTGTGGGATCGTGCTGTGCACGTTAGGGTTGATGCCGACGGGAGGACAGGACTTCAACAAAAGTAATTCCTCCAATGCCGTTCACCACCCCAGGACGTCCCGGAGCTCTTCAGCCAGTTGTAATGTCGGAAACGTGGCGGCCAATTTGCGCACAGCAAGATCCCACGAACAGCAACGTGATAATGACCAGATAATTTTTTTTTTTTGAGAGTGATGTCGCTCGAGGGATAAATATCGGCCCCAGGACACCGGGGAGCACTCCCCCCTCCTGCTCTTCTTCCAGCAGTGGCCGTGGGATCTTTCACGTCCACCCGAGAGGGGCAGACATGCCCTTGCACTTGGCGCTGTCACCGAGCCCCTCCGTGGCCTCCCCTGGGTGTCGGCGGTGGAGGCTGCGATGGTGCCTGCTCTCGTCGAGCTGGTTTCACTTTATTCAGGGTGTTTAAATGCTGTCTGTTCGGACCCTCGAGAGAGAGAGAGAGACGAGCAGTCAGCTGCGGTGCTGTCCCCTTTAAGAGATACAGTCGCTCGTCAGTTCTGGCACGTCCCCTTTAAGGGAGCAGTAATGGAGTCTCTCCTTCTCTTAAAGGGGAGGGGAGACACTTCCCCACACAGCTCCTTTAAGAGGCTTGGCTTTTGATTTTTTTTTAAACTGGCGCAAAACTCAGCCGGCCAGAAAAGAGCAGCGAGAGTAAAGGTCGCAGTCCGACCTTTAACCTCCTGCACCAGAATCAGGGGGGGGCAGGGGTCACGCAGGTCCCCTGAAGGTGAGAGGGGGCGTCTGACCGCAGGCCCCCAAAACCGTCCTCTTAAAACCCGTTCTAACCACTCAATGATCTCCTCACCCCTTCACTGGCAGCCCCTCGCCCCTTCACTGGCAGCCCCTCGCCCCGATTTACGCTGTGGGTGGGGGGACGCCTTTTGCGTCTCGGGGGCCCGCGAGGCGAGACCGGGTCAGGCTCCCTCCACGCTGTCTGTTTGACCCCGGCTGCCCAGGGGGTGAGAGGTGAGCGTCTGACCCCCCCCCGCTCGCTCCGCCAGCAGAGAGGAGGCCAGCTGACCCTCCTCCGTCCGAATTTGAGTTCTGACGCGTGAGCCGCGGGGATAACGAACGAGCGAGCGAGCGAGACGTCCAGTCCTGGTGTTGCGTCAATCGACGGGCAAAGCGGGTGTGGTACAATTCCATTTATTCACTGGTTATTCCTGCACGCGGTTTTAATCCGACTCGGGCTGCAGCGAGTCTGAATTCACGCCCGACGCGATCAGAGGAAGCTCCATCCCAATTATCCGCTGCTCCGGGCGAGCCGAGAGCTCCCTGTGGGGCTCGGTGCGGCCGGCGGCCTCGGAGATTTCAGTGAAGCCCCAGCGATGGGCAGAGGAAACGGCGCAAAGCCTCTCACACAGTAAAAACACACTCCTGCGGTCGGAAGCAAACGGCCGCTGAACTCAGGGAGGGAACGGAGGAGGTGAGTGGGGGAGGTGAGGGTCCCAGAACTCCCGCCCCCCCCCCCGAGTGGGGGAGGGACTTCAGAGCAGCAATCTCTCATACTCCAACCCCCTGGCTCTCTCGCTCTCTCCCCTCCCTCCCGCACTTGCACTCCTCCACACCCGCCCTCTCCCCCTCCCACACTTGCACTCTCTCTCCCCTCCGCACTCACTTCACCTCCTCACTCTCTCCTCCCTCCTCCTCTCCGTACTCTCCCCTTCTCCTCCTCCGTACTCTCCCTGCCCCCCACACTCTCTCCCCATCATCTCCACCCCGCACTCACTCACCTCCTCCTCACCCCCCACCCTCCCCTCCCCTCTCAATGTGTTAATGAGACTGGAGGATCAGTTATGATATTGAGAGTTCGATGGAGCCGGGAATCGTTCTCCTTCCCGTCCCGTGTTGTCGGTGATTCTCTGCCTCGCCCGGTGCCCCCGCCGGTTTAACCGTGAACGGGGCGGCCATTCCAGCGCAGGAAGTAGACGTTACCCGAGGAGTCCCCACAGACCCCCTCCCCGGGGGAGACGGATTCGCTTCCAGCACAACACGGGGGCCTGGCAGGTGAAGAGACCGACCTGGGGGGGGAGAGAGAACACGGGGGTCAGAGAGAGAGAGAGAGAGCAGGGGTCGGGGAGCGGGAGAGAGCGGGGGTCGGGGAGAGGGAGGGAGCGGGGGGAGAGGGAGAGAGCGGGGAGCGGGAGAGAGCGGGGGTCGGGGAGAGGGAGAGAGCGGGGGTCGGGGAGAGGGAGAGAGCGGGGGTCGGGGAGAGGGAGAGAGCGGGGGGTCGGGGAGAGGGGGTCGGGGAGAGGGAGAGAGCGGGGAGAGGGAGAGAGCGGGGAGAGGGAGAGAGCGGGGGTCGGGGGAGAGGGAGAGAGCGGGGGTCGGGGAGAGGGGAGAGAGCGGGGGTCGGGGAGAGGGAGAGAGCGGGGGTCGGGGAGAGGGAGAGAGCGGGGGTCGGGGAGGAGGGAGAGAGCGGGGGTCGGGGAGAGGGAGAGAGAGCGGGGTCGGGGAGCGGGGAGAGGAGCGGGGGGTCGGGGAGAGGGAGAGAGCGGGGGGGTCGGGGGAGCGGGAGAGAGAGGGGAGAGGAGCGAGCGGGGGTCGGGGAGCGGGAGAGAGCGGGGTCGGGGAGCGGGAGAGAGCGGGGGTCGGGGAGCGGGAGAGAGCGGGGGTCGGGGAGCGGGAGAGAGCGGGGGTGGGTCGGGGAGCGGGAGAGAGCGGGGGTCGGGGGAGCGGGAGAGAGCGGGGTCGGGGAGGGGAGAGGAGCGGGGAGAGGGAGAGAGCGGGGGTCGGGGAGCGGGAGAGAGCGGGGTCGGGGAGGAGGGAGAGAGCGGGGGTCGGGGAGAGGGAGAGAGCGGGGAGAGGGAGAGAGCGGGGGTCGGGGAGAGGGAGAGAGCGGGGGTCGGGGAGAGGGAGCGAGCGGGGGTCGGGGGGAGGGAGAGAGCGGGGGTCGGGGAGAGGGAGGAGAGCGGGGGTCGGGGAGAGGGGAGAGAGCGGGGGTCGGGGAGAGGGAGAGAGCGGGGGTCGGGGAGCGGGAGAGAGCGGGGGTCGGGGAGAGGGAGAGAGCGGGGGTCGGGGTGAGGGGAGAGAGCGGGGGTCGGGGAGCGGGAGAGAGCGGGGGTCGGGGAGCGGGAGAGAGCGGGGGTCGGGGAGAGGGAGAGAGCGGGGGTCGGGGAGAGGGAGAGCGCGGGGAGAGGGAGAGAGCGGGGAGGAGAGGGAGAGAGGCGGGGGTCGGGGAGAGGGAGAGAGCGGGGGTCGGGGAGAGGGAGAGAGCGGGGGTCGGGGAGCGGGAGAGAGCGGGGGTCGGGGAGAGAGAGAATGTGCCGAGTTTACCTGTTTCAGTGACCGTCGGTCCCACAGCCGCACAGATTGGTCGTACGATGCCGTCACAATGAGATCATTGGCCTCAGTCACTGCAGTCACCCTGTCGGTGTGAACCTGGAGAATGGTAAAGAGATGGTGACAGGGAACAGAGCACGAATATTCTCCAAGATCGAGCGAGGCAGACAGGGAGTGAAACTCCCCCGACACTGTCCCATCAAACACTCCCAGGGCAGGTACAGGGTTAGATACAGAGTAAAGCTCCCTCTACACTGTCCCATCAAACACTCCCAGGGCAGGTACAGGGTTAGATACAGAGTAAAGCTCCCTCTGACGCTGCCCCCCAAGGTTGAAGTGCCGAGATCAGCTCGCTTGTTACCTGCTTCCGGATCCACTTCGGAAACACATGGTCGCTGTCAACAATCTCCTCCTGTGTCGGGATGTTGCTGGGGTCCCCAGCCGTGCACCACAGGGTTCCCCGCGAGTCGGCGCAGACCATCGAACGATCTGCAGGAGGAGGGGGACATCCCATCAATTCTCCTCGTGGGAGCGAGTTCCACATTCTCACCGCTCTCTGGGTCAAGAAGTTTCTCCTGAATTCCCGATTGGATTTATTAGTGACTCTCTTATATTGATGTCCCTCTCGTTCTGGTCTCCCCCCGCAAGTGGAAACATCTCATCTACGTCTACCCTGTCGAACCCTTTCGTTATCTTAAAGACCTCGATCAGGTCACTCCCTCAGCCTTCTCCTTTCTGGAGAAAAGAGCCCCAGTCTGTTCAGCCTTTCCTGATAAGGGTCTCACCTCTCAGCTCTGGATCATCCATCTGGCTAGAAGCACTTAGTGTGAATTATCGTTGCAACAGGTAGAAAGGGAATAGTAAGCTTTGAAAATATTATCCACATTTTGGTGCTGATTCTGCAAAATGTCTAGAGTGTACTGGACTTTATAACTCGAGGCATAGAGTACAAAAGCAAGGAAGTTATGCTGAACCTTTATAAAACACTGGTTCGGAGAGAGCGAGAGGGGGAGGGAGAGAGGGGGAGGAGAGCGGGGAGAGCGGGGAGAGAGAGAGCGCGAGCGAGAGGGCGGGGAGAGAGAGAGAGAGCGAGCGCGAGAGGGGAGAGAGAGAGAGCGCGAGAGGGGGAGGGAGAGAGCGAGAGGGGGAGGGAGAGAGAGAGAGCGAGAGGGGGAGGGAGAGAGAGAGCGAGAGGGGGAGAGGAGAGAGAGAGCGAGAGGGGGAGGGGAGAGAGAGCGAGAGGGGGAGGAGAGAGAGAGCGAGAGGGGGAGGGAGAGAGAGAGCGAGAGGGGGAGGGAGAGAGAGAGCGAGAGGGGGAGGAGTGGAGAGAGAGAGAGAGCGAGAGGGGGGAGGGAGA